>NC_064816.1:2333516-2333789 GCF_023721935.1 Panthera uncia | reverse complement strand
TCCATCCATCCATCCATCCATCCACCCACCCATATATCCATCCATCCCTCTATCTATCCACCCATCCGTCCACCCATATATCCATTCATCCATCCATCCATCCATCCATCCATCCATCATCCATCCACCCATCCGTCCATCTATCCATCCACCCATCTGTCCATCTATCCATCCATCCCTCTATCTATCCACTCATGTGTCTACCCATCTGCCCATCCATCCATCCACCCACCCATCCATCCATCCCTCTATCTAACCACCCATCTGTCCATC
>NC_064816.1:2300373-2333416 GCF_023721935.1 Panthera uncia | reverse complement strand
CCATTCATCCATCCATCCATCTGTCCAGCCATCTGTCAATCTGTCTATCCATCCGTCCATCCATCCATCTATCCATCCGTCCATCCATCCATCCATCCATCCATCCATCCATCTATCCATCCATCCACTCATCATCCCTCCCTCAATTCACCCCTCCCTCCATGCCGTTGACAAATATTTATTGATCACAAAAGACGCACCAGGCACCATTTTAGGCCCCAGGTGACTTCTCCACACCTTACTCAGCGTCCCCCCTCCCCAGAGCATCTCCCAGGGTCCCTAGCCTCAGCATCCTCCTCTTCAAGCCTGCTCCTCCCTCAGTGTCCCCATCTCATGGATAATCCCGCCATCGCTCCCCATCCCTGAGGTGGGAATGTGAGCGCCACCCTCGTCTCTCCCCTCTCTGTCACTCCCCATGGACTGTTGGTCCCATTTTCTGTGCATTCTCCCCCGCCGGGGCCTCTCCCTCATCCATCCCAGGGTCCTGGCCTTGACTCGGGTCTTCTTTTCTCCCTCCGGAGCATCGCTCCCATCCCCTCCTGGTCCTCGTTCCAATCCCCACACCTGCCTTCCGTCTGGCCGTGTCCCTCCCGCTCAAACACCTGCCATGGCTCCCTATGGCCTTGGAGAGAGAGAAAGGCCCTGCTTCCCAGCTCAGCATCCAAGGTCCACCGAGGTCTGCCTCCACACACCACTGTCACCTCCCACCCCTGCCTCACATTCTCCCTATGGCGGCTCTGTTGCACCCAGAACCTTCCCGCCTGGACCACACCTTCGTCTGAACGGTTCCTTGTGCCAGGAGTGCCCTGCTGCAATCTCTTTGTGTGGAAAACCTTAGCATCCCTCCAGGCCTGGCTCAAATGCCACCTCCTCCAGGGACCCCCTGGCCAGGGGCACTCCCTGCTCCGTGAGTTTCTATCAAAGGACCGGATGCCTCCACGCTGCCATTTGCTCGGCCCTCCAGAGGCAGAGCCCTGGAGGTCTGCAAGGCCTCCGAGTGCAAAGGTGAACAGAAGCACAGTGTCCTCGGCTCGTGAGCGCTTGGCCTGGGGCTGGGGCACGGCCCAGAAGCACAGACTCTCTGGGTCCTGGCTTCCCCTTCTCTGATGATTTCTAGAAGGAGCAGTGCCCCAGCTCCACCCTCTCCGGGAGGGGCAGCCCCAGGTGCCCCCAGGGGGGGGGTCTGACACTGCATTTGTCTGCCCCGGAGAAGAAAGCAGCAAGGAGAATTTGGGTGCCCTATAGGAAGGGCTTCTAGAAGGCAGGACGGGGGCTGATGGATGCCGCCGGCTCTCGGGTTCGTGCCCGGCTGAACTGGGGGCTGTGTGTTGCCTTCCCCTACGGACGCAGTCCACTCGTTCCGTCACCGAAAAGTACCACCCCGACTCCGTCACTGTAGGCTGACGGTGGCGCCCCAGCTCCGCAGCCAGGTGGCCCGGGTTCGAATCGCGGTGCCGCCTCTCCCCAGCTCTGTGGACAAGTCCCTTCGCAGCGCCGTGCCTCAGTTTCCCCGTCTCTGAAGTGAGGGGCATCGCGGGTCCCGATCGTCGACACCACCAGCGCCCAGCGATGCTGGGGTCCGCCCCCCACCCTGGTCCTGCCTTCTGTGTCTCCCCGACTCTCTTCTCCGGGGCTCCCCGCCCTTTCCCTCCCCGCCGCCGACATTCCCGGCCCGGGCGCTCCGGGAAACATTCCGTGGTTTGCAGCAGACTGTCCGGCTCCTCGGAGCCTCAGATGTGGGCAGAGTGGGCGGCGGCTGGGCGGGCGCAGGCTGGGGGCTGGGGAGACCGTGCACCCCCCGACCCCCCACCCCAGCGCCGGGCGCACGGCGGGGGAGGTGGCGGGCAGCACTCACGGATGGGCAGATGGGGGAGGCCCTCCCCTGCTTAAAGCCCTCCCAGGGCTCCCTAGTGCCCTCTGACTAAAGCCCAGGCCCTCCCCGAGGCCCACAGGCCTGCAGGACCTACCGTGACCCCTCCTTGCCCCTCGCTCTTCACTCTGGTCCAGCCACACTGGCCTGCTCGCTGTTCTCCCCAACATGCCTGACCCAGTGGTGCCCCAGGGCCTTTGCACGTGCTGTGCTCTCTGCCCACCCCACCCCCCTCCCCAGACCTTTGGCCCATTGAGATCACTCAGGCTGCAATGTCACCTCCTCAGAGAGTCCTTCCTGGCTCACCCAGTTTCTAACACCCTCTTCCAAAGTCCTCCCAGCCCTCCTCCCACTTTGAAATAATCTCATGCGTTTATTCATTTCCTCTCTTACTGTTTCCTGTGCCCCGGCCCAGGAAGGGCGGGGCTGGGTGGTCCTGGTGCACTCACTGAATGGGCCGCACGACCTGGGAAGCCCTCCTGGAGTCTAACCATGGTCTGTCCTGCCGTAGCTGCGACCCGGGCACGGCCCTCGACAGTTTGCAAGACACGTCCCCGGGGTCAGCAGCTGACCGGATTTCCTGCACCGCTCGGCGGGGAGGAGGCCGTTACTCACGCCCCGCCCCGCTTTGCCTGCTCTTTGACCAAAGGAACAGAGACTGAATGAACTTGGCGGCTTGATGACGTTTGAGGGTCTGACACACTCCTGACTCCTCGATGGACATGACACGATTCACGTATCGAGGCTGCATTCATTCCTATGGACGCATCGTGGCCATGTTCACGGTTTCCTTCTGATTGGACGAGGAGTGAAAATTAGACCACTTCCCGGGTCCCTGAGCGTCTCTGGGCCACCGGTGCCGCCACTTCCCCTGATTTCGGAGACACCGAGCCTCGTTGAGGCTGGGATCCCGCTCCCATCCGGGCCCCCATTCTGAATGCCCGCCTGCGCCCCTCAGCCATCTTGGGGGCTTTGATGTTCTGAGCATAAAGGGACCTCTTGAGAATCATCCGGACACTCTGCTTCGGGGGGGGGGATCCCCACCAGCTGGGGCTTGTTTGCCTCCTGTCTCAGGTGCCTCACTACCTTTCACCCACTTAGGAGAAAGTCTTTACCCTAGTGGAGCTGAGCCCGACAGACGCCAAGCTCTGCCCTCTGGGTTGTGCGGACCCTCCCGCCGGCCCTGCCCGGCTTCCTGCGCCCAAGGGCGGTCGGCTCTTGTGTTTGGGGGCTCCTCGCGGGTGGGGCTGGGGCTGGCCTTGTTTGGGGTTCCCGGATGACCCAGCTTGGGGCTGAGCCCAGAGGCAGGTTGAGGAGAACATGGCGAATTTGACAGAATTTGCCCGGCTGGCTCGTGTTCTGGGCGGAGGCCCTGACTCTCAGTCTTTCCCTGCAGGCCGGTGAACCCCGGCCTCTTTCCTCTTCAGGATGTGTCCCGGGGTGACACCTGCCCTGGCTCCACATCCCCCCTGCCTCGGCCCTCCTACCTCTGTTGATAACACCGCAAGTTTGTACAAGAACGCTCTCAGTCTCACAAGGCCAGTGCAGCGTGACTTTCCGGGGACCCGGGAGCTGGGCGATGGGGACTCGGGACTCGCTGCCCTCACCTCTGATCTGGGGCCGCAGGCCTCTTCTCCCGTTCCCAGCTCTGCCCTTCACTTGCAGGGGGGACTTTGAACACGTCACCCCGTTATCTGCGTTTTCAAGTTCATTGTGAAGTTCCCGCCATTCTTTCCGCCACCCCCGGGTCCCCATCATCACTGGCCTGACGCTGTCCTAGCCTCCCCCCTGGTCTCTGGCTGCCACGTCAGCCCTGGAGGACTTCTCCCCCACAGAAGCCCAAGGGAGCTTTTAAAAATGTGAAACAGGCCTCCTCTGCCCACAGCCCTCCAGGGCTCCCACCTCCCTGGGGTGGAAGCCCAAGTCCTCCCTGGGCCCCCAGGGCCCTGCACAACCTGGCCCGCTCCCTCCCTGCCCTTCCCTCCTCCCTCTCTCCCCCTCCATAGCTGTGTTCCAGCCACACGGGCTTCCTTGCTGTTCCTGCAACAGGCCAGGCCCAGGCCTGCCCCACGGCCTTTGCATGGGCTGTTCCTGCTGCCTAGAATGATGGTCCCCCTTCTCGTCTAATGAATTCTGTCTCATTCAGGTCTCATCGGGTCTCAGAGCAGAGGTCACCTCTTCAGTGAAGCCCTCCTGGATTGCCCAGTCTTATCGAACGCCTCCGGATCCTTATAACCCTTTCTACATTCATGGTTGTGTTACTTTGCACTGCCCCAAGGGGACAGGGATCTTTGTCTGTGTCACTGCTGTGCCCCCCCGCATGGGAAGGCGGTAGGTGTTTAATAAATGTTGGCTGAATGGGGAATGACACATAAAACCAACGTGTGCCGCTCCCCAGAAGCGTGGGGAAATCTGCCCTCGTGGATCCCAAGATGGTGACACCCTGACCTTGAGGAAGGCGCCCCCACTGCCCCCAACCCCGCCCAGGTCAGATGGACCTGAGAGGCAGCGGCTCGGAGGGGTCGCGGAGGTCACCAGGCGCCGTCTCCCCCCCCCACCCCTCCCGCAAGGCCCGACTCTCCCCAGGGAGCGGCAGGGCCCCCTGGCAGAGAAGCCTGAGACATCCAGGCCCCAAACCGTTTTCCCGGTGGCGGAGCCTGAGAACCAGAGAGGGGAAGCCACTGACCCGAGGTCACAGAGAACGTCCAGTTTAAACCCAGGGCTGTATGGCTGACGGAAGCTTTCAGAGTCTGGCTGTGGGTGATGGGCCAGCTCCTGGGGGGACTGAGAGACCGGCGAGCGGGACGGTGGAGCGGACAGCGGTGTGTTGGCCTAGTGGCCTCGGCCGTCCCCCCCCCCCCCCCCCCGGCTGGATCCCGTCTCTCAGGATCCGGGTCCTGGTCACACTGCCTGGAAGCTTCTGGAAGGGTGCTCGGTCTTAGGGGTGGACGCCGCAAGGCATCCACTCCCTCCCTGGGGTCAGGGGGGCCCAGAAGCGAGGCCAGGGTCGCCTTCGGTTCACCCACCTGGGGGCCCCCCTCGTCCCCCCGGCCCCCAGTCCTCTCTGCGCTCAGAACTTCGTGCCACAGGCCCCCGGGGCGCGGGGGGGGGGTGGGGGCGACAGGAGTCTCGGCCGCGCCAACACCAGCTCTGCACCCTGGCTGGCTCCCCGCCGCCCGCCGTGCCCTCCGCGGCCACCAAACGGGCGCCTTCCGGGCACTCCGGCAGGGTGCTCCCTCCGTGGTCCGGCCTCGGTTTCCCGGCTCTGACCACCTCGCCCCCTTCTGCGGACGCCCGGGGCGGGACGGCCCGGCCGCAGCCCCGCCGGACCGCCGGGCCCCCCGAGTCTCGGGTCTCGGGGAGGCCGTCGCCGCCCCCGCCCCGCGCCCCACTCACCATCCACCACATCTTGGCCGTCACGTCGTAGCACAGCTGCCACTTGACCGAGGTCTCTCCCGGCTTGCTGGACACGGGGGGCCCGGGCACCTCCATGCTCGGCCGGGGGCGAGGGCGGCCGGCGCGCGTCACTCAGAGCGCGGCGCGGGCTGGGCCGGCCGCCGGGGCTGGGGGTCAGGGGAGCCGGCTCCCATCGGGGCGTCGGAAGAGGCTGCGGCGGCCCCGGGGTGGGGTGGGGGGGGGCGGCGCCAGGCGGGGCGGCGGGGACGAGGATGCGCTAATCCGAGACCCGCCGGGCCATCCCCGCCGAGGGGCCACCCGCAGCCGGAGGAGGCCGCGCGCGCGCGTGTGTGTGCGCGCGTGTGTGCGCGCGCGTGTGGCGGCGACCCGCCCGAGCGTGGATTTGTGAATGAGGCTCCGACTGGGCATATGCCCCCCCCCCACCCCCCGCCCGCCCCCGGAAGGCGTGTGTGGCTTGTCCGGGCTGCCCCCCGCCCCTCTGCCTCCCCCGTCACCTCCGTCAGGGCAGAGCGCCCGGGGCCACGGGGAGCCCCCTCCCACCCGCCCACCGCCCCATCCCGGCCGCGCTGGGAACAGGCCCGAGGCCTGAGGCGGTGGGACGGCGGAGGGTACGTCTTGAGGGGCTGGAGGCGCCGTGGGGGACGAGGGTGCGCCCTGGATTTGGGGGGGCGGCGAGGGCTGTTCAGCTCTGGCTGCGCGGATCTCTGAGCTCTCTCGGCCCAGTCGCTGTCCCTCTCTGGGCTCCCCGTCTGGAAGCGTCTGGAAGCGGGCAGGGAATCGCCGAGGTTGGGGGTCGGGGTGGGGGGGTGCAGAGAAGGGGCTGCTGTTCTCATGATTTCGGCTTTTCCTTCCTTGTCCCAGCCCCCGAGAAGAGGCGCGCCTGGGGGTTCCTTCCGTTCCATAGCCTAATCGTGGCCGTGCATTTATGGAGCTCCGGGTGTGTGCCCCGTCTCCACGAGACCGTCAATGTTCTGTGTAAGTCCGTTGTCCCGGCCCCACACTGGGAGTGGGGGGGCGGGGGGCTGAAGGCAGACGGCAGAAAGGACTTCCCAGTGAGGGCTGCCCAGGCGCTCCGATGTGGCAGGGACAGGGGCTGGCTGGAAAGCGTTGGCTTTGGGTTTCCGGGTGGCCTGGCGGTGTCCCGCTCAGGACCCCGCGCAGGAAGCAGGCGGGGTTCAGCGGGTGCTGCACGTACATGGGGACCGAGGCTGAGCCAAGCAGCACGGCACACGGGGAACGTGGCTGCCCAGGCTCACCCTCTCTGCTCTGTCCCCTGGCGACCTGGACCATTCTTCCCCACACGGGGCTCTGACTGGCCCTCTCATCTGCCTGCAACCCTCCGTGGTTCCCACTGTCCCCCAGTTCAGTCCCCAGGCCTGGCTTCCCTGCGTCCCCTCTGCCTGGTACACCCTTTGTTCTTTTATCACCTAGGGACTCCTATGCATCCTTCAAAACCCAGCCCGACATTCCCCACCTCCCCCTGAGGGTGAAAGTTAGAGACAAAGAGAAACAGAGATACAGAGACAAAGGGAGAGACAGAGATGGGGAGACAGAGATACAGTCATGAGAGAGTTAGAGAGAGAGAGAGAGAGAGAGAGAGACCCAGCCCTGCCCCGCCCACCGTCTGGGTCACGCACTCTTAACTCCCACCCTGAGAGGCCTGGGTTCTCAGCCATATTTTCCTTCGCAAGAAGATGCCCATTGTGACCCACTCCCTCCGGTCCCCGGGCCCCACCCCGGGCACACAGATTGAGAATATCTGCGCCAGCTTGGGGGCCCGTGGAGGACAGGACGGGGAGCTGAGTCCCCGCCGGGACTCTGGCATCACCCAGGCGGGGGCCGTGCATGCAGTGGGCTGTGATGGCTTCCAGAGACCCAATTATTGGGACCCTCGTCATTCGCAGCAGCCATTTCTTAACCACTGGCTCTGCTCCAGGCCGACGATCACACCCTCCCAAGGGCCTTGTGAGGCCAGGACTTTGGGTGTCCCTATTTTACAGACAGGGAAACTGAGGCTCAGAGAAGTCTGGTCAGGAGCCTAGGGACACACGGCGAGTAGACGTCACCCCCGAGGCGTGGGAGGGCGGCACCTCCACCCAGCAACTTCCCTCCCCTCCTGTGGGCCTCAGCTCAGACGTCACCTCCAAAGGGAGGTGACCCCCCCCAACCCCGTTTAAAATCGCGCCCCCTCCCAGCTTCGCTGTTCCTTGTCGCGATTATTTCTTGTCTGTGTCCCCCAGTGGAGTGTCAGCTCCGGGAGGGCGAGGGCCTTCGCCCGTCTTGTTCCCCGCTCTGGCCTCAGTGTCGGGAACAACACCTGGCACAGAGTCGCCGCTCAGCGATATATTTGTTGAAGGGATGAATGAGGGAATAAATAAGGGGTCAGGCCTTTGCCAACAATGGCGTTTCCTGCTGACTGTTACAAAAGGCATTTTCATCTTGCCGCAAAAGATACAGGTCTGGCAGGAGGGGTGGGGAGGGGCCAGGGGCCGGGCGAGGCCACGCCCCAGCCGTCTCACCCAGCGGAGGCCAGCGCAGCCCCGCCCAGCGGACGCGGTTCGCCCACATGCGGGCCCCCGCCCGTAACTATAATTTGCCTCAGTACCTTGTGGTCGCAGGAGACAATTACCCCACAGATGTGCGGTTGGAGTAAGGCATTCAGACGGCGGGTCAGAGCCCGGGCCTTGGCGGAAGGCAGATGTGGAAAGCCGTCTTCAAACAAGGAGGGGGGAGAGAGTGCGCGCGAGAGAAGGGGGGGGGGGGGGAGAGACACAGAGGGTGGGGAACAGAGACGCACACGGGGGACCGGAGGAGAGGGGGGAGTGAGAGAGAGACACACAGTAAGAGGCAGAGACGAGGAGAGACAGAGAGACAGCACGAAACAGAGAGAAAGACCGAAAGAAGGCCAGGAGACCGGCACACCCCGGCCGCCGCGGCAGGCTGGGGGGCTGCTGGGTCACATACCATCCGCTCCCAGCCCCACGGGCCTGGCTTCTCAGCTACAGTTTCTGCTCAAGGAAACTGAGACCCCTGAGGACCGGCCCAGACCCTCAGCAGCACCTGAGCTGGGCCAGGGCCTGGGCCTCTGCGAGCTCCCCTGCCCTGACGACCTATCCCCCCCATACCAAGGACAGAGGGCCCAGGTCCACAAGCCTTTGCCCACTCTGTGCCTCAGTTTCCCCAACTGCCAAATGAGCAGGCTAGTTTAGGGAAGCCCTGCTCTCTTCTGTCATCCACAGACTACTCTCCCTATGTTGCCCACGTATTACTGAACATGTTTTTTAAGTTTATGTATTTATTTTTGAAAGAGAGAGAGAGAGAAAAAGGGAGGGACAAAGGGAGAGAAAGGATCCCAAGCAGGCTCTGGGCTGTCAGCACAGGGCCCAATGTAGGGCTCGATCTTAGAAACCATGAGATCATGACCTGAGCCAAAATCAAGAGCTGGGTGCTAACCGACTGAGCCACCCAGGCGCCACTGAACATTTTTCTTTCTTGTTTTTTAAGTTTATTTATTTATTTTTGAGGGAGAGAGACAGAGAGAGAGAGAGAGAGAGAGAGAGCGAGCATCCCAAGCAGGCTCCATGCTGTCAGTGCAGAATCTGATGCAGGGCTCGAACTCACAAACCATGAGATCATGACCTGAGCTGAACTCAAGAGTCAGACGTTTAACCCACTGAGCCACCCAGGCACCCCAAATACTTTTCTTTTGATCAAGCTATTTATATAAAATCTATTTTTCCTTCCCTTTTTATTTTCATTTTAGAGAGAGGGAGAGCAAGCAGGGGAGAGGGACAGAGGGAGGGAATCACGAGCAGGATTCACACTCAGCATGGAGCCTGACTGGGGGGTTGATCCCACAACCCTGGGATCACAAACTGAGCTGAAATCAAGAGTCGTACACTCAAACTGACTGAGCCACCCAGGCACCTCGAGACTTAGATGTATTTAAAGAAAAAAGGATAACTCACCACTCAGGCTGCCGTTGAGTCAAGGTCAGCTGTAAAGATAAATGTAACAAACACCTCAATCTTATCCAACTCTGACCTGAGAGCAAGCCTAAAGCCTGTTCTCTCTTCGTTAAGAAGATAACCAAACATTGGAGAGGTGTTACAGACAGGTCAAGAGCATCCGGGGGCTGTGGGGCAGGAGCAAATGATCTAACACATGTGAAAAAAAAACCCAAAAAAAGAAAAAAAAAAAAAAAAAAGAATCCCAGAAGAAGAAGACAAGAAGCTGAAGAATATTTTAAGAGAGAATGGCCAATAACCTTAAAAAATCAAAGACATTAAACCACAGATCCCATAGCTCAGAAAATACCAACAGAATAAATACCCACCCAAGCACATACTCAGGTGTCACATTCGAAAAGCATAAAATTAAAGATACAGAGAAAAATTTTGAAGGCGGCCGAGGACAAAAAGACACATTACATACAGAGGACCATCCATAACAATCACCGCAGATTTCTCATCTGAAACTGCACGGGCGAGAAGACAATGGACTGATATCTTGTGGATGGGAAAAGACTGTCAACCCAGAATTTTATACCCAACGAAAGTATCATTTGAAAATGAAGGAGAAAGGAAGGCTTTCTTAGCAAACAATACAACTGGAAAAATTCGTGATTAGCAAGACACTCACTTTAAATATAAAGACAGATAAAGTGAAATGACAGGGGAAGTGTATGAGAGAACACGAATTTAAAATATACTGGAGTGGATACGTTAAAGCCAGACAAAGCAGACACGGTAGCAAGGTACATACACTGATGATGGGGTCAATCTGCCAATCCTGAAAGTGTGTGTTTTTACACACATACAATCAGCAAACGATCTCACAAAGGACAATTACAATACAGGAAATGAAAATGAATAGAGCTTAATGGAGAGTTTGGCGAACCTACAATTATACTTGGAGGCCTCCACACTATTCCCTCAACAATTGGGGAAAATGGACAGGAGGTCGGCAAGGCTGTGGAGGACCTGGATAACGCTGTCAACCAGCTTGAAATGACATGGACAGAACATTCTATCCAACAACAGGACACTGTGCATCCTTTCCAAGTTCATCTGGACCATTCCCCAAGAGAGACCCCAAAATAGTGCATGAAAAGAACCTTAATAAATTTAAGAGAATTCAAGGCCATAACAAAACTATGTATCAATAACACGAAGACATGTGAAAAAAAAAAAAAAACACCTCTCCAAACAACCAACTTCTTAATAACCCAGATCAAAGAGGAAAGCATAAAACATGAGAAAATACTTTCAAATACAATTATTTATTTATTTTTGAGAGAGAGAGAGAGAATGAGTTGGGGAGGGGCAGAGAAAAAGGGAGAGAGATAATCCCAAGCAGACTTTGCACTGTCAATGCAGAGCCCTATGCGGAGCTCGAACTCATGAACTGTGAGATCATGACCTGAGCTGAAAACAAGAGCCAGATGTGTAACTGACTGCACCACCCCAGGTGCCCCGAGAAACTACTTTTAATTCAATGAAAATACAACATACCAACATTTATGGGATGCAGCCAAAACAGGACTTCGGTGAAAAATTATAGCAGTAAATGTTTATATCATAGATTGCGTGAATGTGCTTAATGCCATTAAGCTGTATGCCTAAAAATGGTTCAAATGGTAAATTTTATGTCACACTTGCTTTACCACAATTGAAGGAAAAACACAAGAGGGAGAAAGTAACCTGGCCATGAGAAGGAAACCATCACCCTTGCCATATTCTCTTGGTTGGGGCAAGAGGCAGGTCCTGCCCTTGCCCAAGGGATGGCATGATCCAAGGGCAGGTCTCAGGGGATCAGATGCGCACAGCGCTCTTCTCCGCATGGGACACTTACCAGCTTAGGAACTTTCCCCCTGACCCTCGAACCCCACATGACCTTCCTGTTGGGTGGCCAGCTGGATTTTATCCTTTGCAATCACATGACTCAACGCTTGCTCGTTCCTTCCTGTAGCCCTTGTGCTGGCCCTTGACCCCTTACCCTTCCAGACCCCCCTGAAATGCCACCTTCCATGGATTAGGACCTTCCATGACCACCAGAGGGCTCTTTTGTGTCTGCCTGGCTTTGTTCAGGCAAACTTCTTCCCTTCCCTGAGTCTCAATATCCCCACCTGTAAAATGGGTCCGATGATGTTTTCTTCGCAGCTTTGTTGTGAGATTCAATGCGATGTCAGATGCCTCCTAACCAGGGCTCTGGGCGTGAGACATTCATTTATTCATTCATCAGACTTTTATTGAGCACCTTCTGTATGCTAGGTCCTGTACTGAGCCCCGGGGAACACCGCAAGACTGAGGCAGACCCCAAGCCTGCCTTCAGGGAGCTCACAGTATGTTGGGGGAGATGGACATTAGATAATTGTCTATTGTCATATTTAAATGATAAAGGTGACAAATCCTGACGGGGGGTTCTGGGGAGCTCTGGCCTCATCTAAGCCACACCACTGTTTGCCTGGAAGCCAACAGAAGCCTCCTCTTTTCACTCAGCTCCCCCTGCACTATTTTCTCCATCAGTCTCGTCCTGAGGAACATCCGCCTGGAGATGTCGGGCAGATTCTTGGATCAAGAGCTGGGCTCATTTGAGGCTTTGATGGAGGGCAGACAGGCAGAGAAAGAATAGGCCCTTGTTCCTGTTGGGCTGGCTGAGGGCCTGGGGTTCTTTCTGGATCCTGTCCCCAGAACCTCGCCACACAATCCACCCACCCACACAGGACCCTCCGGCCAGGCCCTGGATCTGTCCACGACCCCCGGTGCTGAAGCTCCGGCTGCACGCAGCGAACCCGGTGCTGGAGTGAAGTGCTTGGCAGGGAGTGAGCGCTCGAAACCTATCCCAGGGCTTCACCCAGGTGCCATTGGTCTGAGCCGGTCTCTATGCCCGGCACACCCCAACCTGCACTGTATAGATCTCCAAAGAGAGGCAGGCTCCCTTCTCTACAGGCGGTTACTGTACCTTTAAGGATCACTCACTGCGTCACTCTTGACGTCACAATTACCCAGGGTCGATATAGACTGTCTCGAGTTCTGGCTGTGGATTGGCTGATGGACTCATGAATATGTAGATCACCTCCACCTCCACCTCACTCTGGTAGGCTCGGGGAAAGAGAGGGGGCGGGATGAAGGCGGGGCTGGGGCGGGGCGGGGGGGGGGAGAGATGCTGGAGGTGCCAATTGGGAATTTTGTGCGTTTTGTTTCCTGTTGGACCTCCAGGACCTACACCGCGTGTAGCATACAGTAGGCGCTCAATAAATGCTGGCAATCCAGCAGGACTGATGTCTGAGAGTTCACTTTCCTGATTTGGAAGGAGGTTCTGTTTTGCCTTGTCACCTTACATTAAGTTGACAACGGCTGTTATTTATGTGCCTTAATTAATCTCCCTGATGGTCTCCACAGTCCTGGATGGGGCGCACTATCGTGAGTCCCATTTTGCAGATGAGGAAACTGAGGTTTGGAGAGAGAAAGCGGTTGCTCGAGGGCAGGCAGGCCCCGACTTGCACGTACTGAGAACCCAGAGGTGAGCGTCCCAGTCCGTGTCCTGGGGGTGGGGGTGGGGGGCCCGCAAGCCCCGTTTGACCACCATGCACCCTGCTTGCGTCCTCTCTGCAGTCCTGAGGCCAGCCAGGCCAAGGGCCCCCTGTTCCGTCACTAGGACCTGGGAAATCCCTACCTGTCCACCTTAGCCACGGGTGTTCTCTGTGCTCAAGAGACTATGTGTGCCTCGGCCAGGGTGGGGAGGAGAGAGAAGGGCTGGAAGCTGGACCACTGTCAACGTGGGGAGGAGCACAGCGAGGCGGGAGGTGGGGCTGATCCCGTTGACTTTAAGGGATAGGGTAGCCCTTGTACCCAGAAGAGAGTCCAGGGGTCCCCTCACCACCCCCTGCAGCCCGCGGAGCACTGCGTGACACACAGTGGGTGCTCAATAAATGCTTGGTGGCATTTCAAAGTGGTGACGCCAATCCTGGACGAAGGCGTGGGTCTCTGCTGCCCTCTGCTGGTGTCCTGGGAAGAAGGCTTCGGAAAGGAAACTCCAAGGGGATTGATTTGACACCCGCATAGCGCTTGCTCTAAGCTTCCTTAACGTCAACTCATTCGTTCCCACAACAACCCTCAAAAGGCGGTGTCCGATTAGCCTCATTTTGCAGAGGGGGGACACAGAGATCTGAGCTGAGGGACGGGCCACTGGTCTGACAAGTGTCATAGTTGGGATCCAAACCCTGGGCAGAAGGCATCCAGCCTTAACCACTATGCTTTTAGGACGTGTAGTTTTTACATTTTTATTAAAAACTTTTTTTTAATGTTTATATTTTGGAGAAAGAGAGACAGAGTGCGAGCAGGGGAGGGCCAGAGAGAGAGGGAGACACAGGATCCGAAGCAGGCTCCAGGCTCTGAGCCGTCAGCACAGAGCCCGATGTGGGGCTCGAACCCGTGAACTGTGAGATCATGACCTGAGTCGAAGTCGGACGCTTAACTGACTGAGCCACCCAGGTGCCCCTCATTTATGTCTTTCAATAAAATGTTATCATTTTCTCTCCAGATTCTTCTGAGGCTCATCCTGGGCATTTTGAAGCTTTTGCTGTGCTTGATGAGGTTTTGTTGATGTGTTAGCTATCATAGCTGCATAGTGACTTATCTTAACCTTAGTGGCTTAAGCCACTCATGATCCAAGTTTCTGTGGGTCAGGAATCTGGGGGTGCTCAGCGGAATTCTGGCTCAGGCCTCTCATGGGCTGCAGTCAATGGGGTGGCCGGGGCTGAGTCTCATCTGAAGGCTCGACGGTGGAAAGACCCACATCCGACCGCGTGTGGTCATTGGCAGAACTCAGTTCCTCACAGGCAGCTAGCCTTGGCCATGTGGGCGTCCCCGTAGGGCAGTGGAGCAGGTATGTGAAACATAGATACTGTCCCCAAAATGCCTCACATACCTGCCTCTTCCATTCTTTACAAAACGTATTTAAAATGAGGGGCGCCTGGGAGGCTCAGTTGGTTGAATGTCCCGCTTCAGCTCAGGTCATGATCTCACAGTTTCTGAGTTTGAGCCCCACATCGGGCTCTGTGCTGACAGCTCAGAGCCTGGAGCCTCCTTCGGATTCTGTGCCTCCCTCTCTCTCTGCCCCTCCCCCACTCTTCCTCTGGGTCACAGGGAAGCCAGCTGCCAGGTCACGAGCAGCCCCACGGAGAGGCCCACGTGGTGAGGAGCTGAGGCCTCCCACAAGCAGCCTCGAGAGGGCGTCGGCAAGAATGGCTCTTCCGGCCCCGGTCCAGCCTTCAGATAAGGCAGCCCCGGCAGGTCTGTGTTGACCACAACCTCGTGGGAGACCCTGAGCCACCCAGCGAAGTTACTCCTGGACTCCTGACCCACAGAAACTGTGACCTAATAAATGTGTATTGCTAAATTGGGGGTGGGGAGAGATTTGTTTTGAGTGACAGCGAACCAATACACCCTGGGTGTCACTTTGCCTATGCCCCTGGATGAACAGTGACATCACAGCAAGGCTTGGCCGCCCCAAGCATCCCCCTCTTTGCTCCACGGAGACAGCCAGCCGGAACGGCTGTATTGTAAGGCTGCAGGTTCCAAAACGTTCAACAACTCTGAGTTACACTTCAAAGCTTAAACTGGAGTATTATAACGACTTGTATTACAATCTCATACATTTGAATTTTAGCCACTACACACGGAAGTGAGATAGCCCAGTGGTTAAGAGACCAGCCAGAGAGCCAGGATTCGATTCCTGCTGTGCTGCCTCAGGCAGGTGCTTAATCTCTCTGGGCCTCAGTTTAGTAGCTCATAGAATGAGGCTATCATCGGGACATACCTCCCAAGGTGGTGGCAGGTGAAGTGAGTTAAGTCACATAAAACACAGCCCAGTGCTGTCCGGAAAGACACGGAGCGATTGAGACCTTGAAATGTGGCTTAACTTGGCTAAAGAAGTGAATCTATGATTTGGTAAATCAATTTAATTTTTTAAAATTTTATTTATTTTGAAAGAGAGAGAGAGAGAGAGAGCGCGCGCGCTCATGCAAGCGGGGAAGGGGCAGAGAGAGGGAGAGACAGAATCCCAGGGAGGCTCCATGCTGTGGGTACAGAACCCAATGTGGGGCTTGAACTCATGAACACTGGGATCATGACCAGAGATGAGATCAAGAGTCCGACGCTTAACCAACTGCGCCATCCAGGTGCCCCTTGATTTAAATTGAAACAGCCAAGGGGTACCTGGGTGGCTTAGTCAGTTGAGTGTCCGACTTCAGCTCAGGTCGTGATCTTAGGGTTCAAGAGTTCGAGCCCCGTGTTGGGCTCGCTGCTGTCAGCACAGAGCCCGCTTCGGATCTTCTGTCCCCATCACTCTCTGCCCCTCCCCCGTTTGTGCTCCCTCTCTCTCAAAGATAAATAAATCTTAAATAAATATAAATACCCACATGTGGCTAGCGGCTACTGCAGCGTATGGCTCAGGCTTGACACAATGCTTGGCAAATAGTAAGCGCTTAATAAATGCTGGGTAGGAATGTTATCCTGCCAAGTTATCTGCCAGGGTGCCCATTTCCATCCCATAGCAGCATGGAGGTCACCCAGGTGTCCTTCTCATACCTGACTCTGATCAAGAGCCTCTCCCCTGCTCAAAGCCCTTTCGTGACTCCTCACCGCCCTCAAGATGATGGCCCAGCTTTGCTAACCTCACCGTGGTTACGACTTTTGGCACACTCTGGAAGCACTTTTTCCTGCAGGGATGGGCACTTCTGGTTTTTGCCCACCTTTCTCCTCGACCAGGGGCTCGGGAGGATGGGGACAAGGTCTGGCACTGGGTAGATGCTTACTCACCAGAGGCTGTCTGGAACTGATTTTCTATCGCCTCTGCACCCGCTTCTCCACCCAGTGCCGCAGTCAAGTCTTAGCCAACCGTCCAACCGCCACAACATCTCGGCCTCTGAGCCTTTGCCTAGGCTGTTCCTTCCACCCAGAAAACCCTTCCAGGCGGACTCAGACTCATCTTTCCAGCTCCCGCCCCGACTGGGCCTCGTTCTTTCTGCAGTGCTCCCTGTTTCTGAATTTCCTCAACTCCAAAATGGGATGCGATATCGATAAGGTTAAAAGACGAGGCTACTTCCAGGTGCCTGGCAGGGTCTCAAGTGCCTCATTAGTGGGGGCATCAGCTGGGGGGGGGGTGGCCGTCTCCACTATTCACGCCCCCGCCCAGCCAGACCCTGTCCCGGAGCCTGGCGTCCCCCAGCGAGGCCTCCCCAGGAGCGCGGCAGCGGCAGGCCCCTCCTTCAGGCCTCACCTCCGGAACATCACTGGGTCCTCAGCTGCTTCGGTCCAATCGCGGGATTTGTCTCTACCGCGCAACTGGCGTGGGCGAGGGTGCAGAGAAGGCGGAGCCCCGGGCCAGGCTGGCGGGGCCGCCTCGGAGACTGGCCTGGTGGCGCCTCAGAGACCTCGACACCCAGCGACCCAGCAGGTCCCCGCGCTGTACCCAAGGGGACTCAAGCAGGAGCTTCCCCGCACACGCGCGAGTATTCACAGCGGCACGACTCACGATGGCCAAGAGGTGGCGACACCCCAAGCATCCGACAGATGAATGGCTACGCGCGTCCACTGCGCACGCGCACGTCCACAGCTGAGCGTGTCCACTGCGCACGCGCGCGCCACTCAGCTGTGTCCACTGCGCACGCGCACGTCCTTCGGCCGCGAGCAGGAGCGAGGCGCCCACACCCGCTGCCCGGCGTAAGGATCTCTGAACACACGACGCTCAGGGAGAGAACCGAACACGAGAGGCCACACGGGGTGTGAGTCCACATTTGTGAAATGTCCACAACAGGCTCATCCACGGACGGGGGGGGGGGGGGTGGGGGCAAGGGGGGGCGGGGGGGGGGGGGGGGGGTGACTGTTAATGGGGTTGCTTCCGCAGGTCAGAATGTCTTGGTATTAGAGGTCATGTCCGCACAACGTTGTGAATGTACTTAAGGCCGGGTTGTAAACTTACTTTAAAATAGGAAAAATGGTGGATTTTACGTTCCATACATTTTAGTTCAATTTATTTTATTTTTTAAGTTTTAGTTATTTTGAGCGAGAGTGAGAAGGGGAGGGGCAGAGAGAGAGAGAGAGAGAGAGAGAATTCCAAGCAGTCTCGATGCCAGTGCAGAGCCTGACGCGGGGCTTGATGAGATCAGGACCTGGGTTGAAACCAAGAGTCGGGCGCTGAACCGACTGAGCCACCCAGGTGCCCCGATTTTACTTCAGTTTAAAGAAAATGCATATTGTGTAGCGTCTCTCTCTCCTCCGCTGGGCCACCTCCACGAGGGCAGAAACCAGAGCCACAGGGTCTCCGGTCTGCTACTGCGGCAGCCCTGGTGGCCAGGACAGGGATGGGCACACAGGAGGTGCCCAGTGTTTGCAGAATGAATGAGCGCGGGAGCCCACGAACACAGGCACCTGACCTTCTGGAGGAGGAAAGGTTCCATTTCCTCAACTTCTGGAAGAATCAGATGGATTCTTCAGACCTCCCTTCTCGGAATATCTCCTCCCGCATCCCCTCACTTGAAACCTGGGTTTTTCTCTGGCCCCGGGGAAACTTGCTGGGGCCAGACGCACGTGGGCTTTTGTGGACGAGAGAGGGAAAATCAGGGAGGACCCGGTCCTTTAGCAAGTAAAACTTTTATTAAATAAACTTTCAGTTTCTCCAGACCAAAGAGAGGCGTTTGGACATTAAGATGATGGTTGCAGCTTCTCACCTGAAACACAGCACAGTGCCAAGGACCTCTCCAGCCAGAAATGCAAACCCAGTCCACCCAAAGTTCCCTGTAAGTTCCTTTCTTGTCTTCCTTTTCTGTGTGTGTGTGTGTGTGTGTGTGTGTGGCGATTTGTCTCCAAAAGTCGGTTTGCAAGTTGAAACTTCATGAAATTACTCGTAGCAGAAATAAAGTACATCGTACAAATCACGTAGGTCTTCGATGTGGAGTATAAAAATGGTATTTACAGCCAGTAAACATGGACCAGAAGGACACAACGCCACTGCACGCCAGCAGGCTCTCCCAAGCAGGCCTGGCCGGGGCTGGGCAGGTGCCGGGGACGCGGACGAGGCCCCCTCGTGGCCCCTGAGCACACGCTTGCACACGCAGATGCACAGGACACAGGCACGCTAGAGTGTCTCGGAACAATTATCAAACTCTGGAATATCGAAACAAGTTGGTCATAAGATTTTTTTTTTCTTTTCCTTTTTTTTTTTTTTTTTTTTTTTTCTTTGTTGTTTTTTTTTTTTTCTTTTTTTTTTTTTTTCTGGGTCAGTCAACACATTTTGGTAGAAACAAAAGGGAAGGCTGTTTTTTCTTTACAAATTTTTTTTTTTTTCTTGAGCTTACGAAGTTCTCTGGTGCCTCATTTGGCAAGAGGCCCCACTGGACGTCCAACGAACTTGACTCTGTGCTTCAAGATGGGTTTTCGCGGTTCGAGTAGCTATACAGAGGCGCCCCACAAGACCTCCCTCCCCGCCCCAACTAGGAAACAAAAATCCACTGTTGTCTGATTTTTTTTCCCCATTTTTTTTTTCTCTTTTCTTCTTTGTATCTTCTCAGAAAGACCAAAATTCAAAAAAAAAAAAATTATTTGTAGAGGTATCTCTGGTAAAGGGGTGCTGGGCCAGAGCGGGTTGGGTTTGTCCAACGCGCGTGGCGGTCTTGGTCATGAGATCGTGAACTCCAGGCTGGTGATCCGAAGGCAGGGAGGGCGGCTGCCTGCCCTTGGGAGGGGGCGCGAGGGGCAGGGGGGCTCCCCCGACCCTGTCTGCCCCTGACGGAAAGCTAAGGGCTATTGGTCACATGAGTAAGGCTATGACGGGGGTGGGGGTGGGAGGCCAGGGGGGGGTCTCTTCTTTGCCTACATCGGGGAAGGCAGGGCCCTGGGGTGAGGGAGGGGGTAGGGGTTCCAGAAGCTGCAGCTAAGACCAGGGACACTCGAGCTGGCCGAGCCCAAGGGCCTGCGAGAACGTCGGTGGCAGGGGCCCAATGTCCTGGAGGTATATCGCGTTGGCTGATGATTCCCAGTGCTTCTCCGTGCCCTGGTCTGACATGACAGCGGGAGGTGGGGACACACTGGGCTGCCCGGTCATCCTCAGCCCTTCTTATGTCCCTGCTGAGTGACCGGGCCAGGGTCACCTTCTCTTGGATGGAAGGAAGTCGGAAAAGTTTGGTCCCATGATCTATACTCAAAAAATATATATACTGTCTATAGCTCTATATATATATGCATATATATATATATAGGAAAAGTTGTGATTTAATTTGGGGAAGCCACCAAGGGTGGGGGCAGTGAAGCCCTCGGCCCCCAACTCAGGAGCCCCCCTCCCCAGCTGGGGCGGACCATGAAGCCCCCTTCCCACTCCGTGTGGCCCGCAGTAGTGTTTCACATTAGGGGGCGGGCGGGGGGCAAGGGGAGACGGGAGGGGGTGGGGCTGGTGTCCAAACTTGGTTGTAATTTACGGAAAAGTCCGGGGTCGGTTGGAAGCGGGAGGCCCTCCTGGGGTGGGAAGGCCCCTCACCTGGCGGAGAAGGGAGGGGCGTTAGGGTGCGGTGATGGGGGGCATGCAGGCCGACGACATCGCCCCCCACCCGCCCCCTTGCCCTGGCCAGGCTGGGTTCCAGGAACCCAAGGGCCCCTGTCTGCTCAGAGAGAGTCCATTTCCAGGTTCAGAGGCCAGCGGTCCGCCTTGGAAAGGACTGGCCGCCGAGGCTGTTTCCTCATCTGGCAACCCCCGGGGGCAAACAGTTGTGTTTATTCTTGTCTCATCTTGTCTCCCCTGCTCCCTGCCACGAAGGCAGTTCTCCCCCAACCCCCGCCCCGTTTCTGGTCATTCACAGCTGTGTCCCCGAGCGCTGTCCCCAAACAGTGCCTAGCGCATAGTAGGTGCTCAGAAAGGATTTGCTGTCCCAGGGTGTTAAAGTGCATGGGTCGCCTGTTAGTTGTCTGATCCCGTGACCTTTGACTCTGCGGGTGCTGATTTGGCAGGGTCTGAAAAGCATGCGCAGCACCTAACTGAGCATCTACTTCGCGCCAGACCCCAGGCGCGGCGCTTTGATGACGACGGCGCTCATGATTAAAAACAAAACAAAAACAAAATCAAAACAAATGATCAAGAGCTTTCCAGGTGGCGGGTCCTGGGCTCAGCTGGGAAAACACCGCGTCCCCGAGCGGATCCTCCCTGCTGCTTCTGGGGAGGCGACTTTCGTGAACCCATTTCACAGATGAGGCTCATCAAGGCTTGTGGTCAGTTATGTTTCCCTACTGGCCCCTTAGGCTCACTGTTCATTCCCCCAAAGAAGGTGCTTAGTTGTTGATAAAGTTGTTCTCTCTGGTGGCAAAATACACTCTTGGGGATTTGTTGGGGGGGGGTCTCTTTTGGGGGGGCATGCTGGTGAGCGGGGCAAACATTCCACTTTTTCGCCAGTTCACTGAACGCGGGTGACACCAAATGAGGAACTTGGACAGGGGCCCAGCTGGGAGAGTCACAGGACAGGACAGAAGCCCCTCCCTCGAAGCATGCCCCACCCCAGACCAAACCTGGCCTCTCAAGTGAACTTCTATTCATCCTTCAAAACCTGGAAGGATTCCCCAACCCCCCTCTACCCCGGTTCCACCCTCTGTCCCAGCCCTGATCAAAGGGGGGATTGGAGGGTGACTCTCTAGCTCTGTCCCCACCATCCCAACCTGGGGGCTCCTTGTGGTCTCCAGCGGCATCCCCCCTGGGGGTTGGGGAGGGCATGGAGAACGAGGGGGTGTTTGGCCAAGACGGGGGGGGGGGGGGGGGTGGGGGGCGGGGGTGGGGGCGGGTGGGGCCGCCTGGCGGCTCACCTGGGCCAGGCCCGCAGCCTCCGGGCGGCTGTGGGCGCGGTCAGTAGGGGTGTCCCGGGTCTTTGGGCCGCTTCAGCTGCACTTTGAGTCTCTTCATGCCGATCTGAAAGCCGTTCATGGCCTGGATGGCGGTCTGCGCGCTGGCCGGGTTGTCAAAGCTCACGAAGCCTGTGGAGACCGGGGCGGAGCCGCGATGGTGGGCCATGTGGGCGTCCTCTGCTGGCTCCAGGGCGGCAGCCCAGGCTTCCCTGGGGTCCTGGGGGCGGGGGGGGGGGGGGGGCGCGGGCGGGGGCAGAGGGGGCGGGGGGGAGGGCTGGCCAGGCACGCACAGCAGCCCGGGCCTGGTCCTGTCCCCCTCTGCACTTGCTTCTGGGGATGGGACGCTTGCTCCTTACCTGGGGTCTGCTGTGCTGAGACTTCCCGACCGGCGGTGGGGGACAGGTGAGGCCGCGTCCTCCCTCCCTCCCTGTCCTGAATGCTTGCCTCCATCTAGACCCCAGATGCTAACCGTGTGGCCCCTCCAAGACCACTGTCCCTCTGGGGTCCTGACTGTGCATGGGACTGACTCTCTCTCTCTCTCTCTCGCTCTCTCTCTCTCTCTCTCTGCGAATGTCCTGGGTCTCTCCTGTCTGTCCTTCTTTTCTCCCTCCCTCTGCCTTTTATCCCTCTTTCTCTATCTCTGTCTTTGTCTCTGACGGTCTCTCTACCCCTGTCTCCCCTGAGGCCATGAGAAACATTCCAGCCTCGGGTTCCTCAAACTTCCACCCTCCAGACCACCCTGCCCTACTCCTGGCCCCTCACCTCTTGGTCCTCGATGGTGTGGAGGCCACAGGGGCCGGGGGGCCCTCTGGGGCGAGGGTCTGCATGCACAAGCATTTGGAGGTGGGGGTCCCTGAGCTCCGTGTAGGAGGCCGGGTGAGAGGTCAGGCGGAGCTGGGGGCAGGGCTGAGCAGTCTTGCTGAGGCCCATGGGGAGCCATGGGGGAATGAAGAGGTGGGGAGGGGTGACATCTTATCATCTCCCCTAACACCTGTCCCCCATCATATGGGTGAGGAAACTAAGGCTCAGAGAAGGCATGGGACCCCTCACTGTGGAAAGGGACTGAGTGCCCCCCCCCGTTTCCGTCTTCCTCCTGGAAGCAGGATGCAGAGGAGGCACCTAGGCACTGGCAGAGGGTCCTTCCTGGTGCGGCTGCTGGGCCACTCTGTGCCTCTCTCTCCTCCAAGGATACTGGGGCAAAGCTTCTTTTTTCTTTTTTGGAGATTTTTTATGTTTACATAATCTCTCCACCCGACGTGGGGCTTGAACTCACAACCCCGAGATCAAGAGTCACAGGCTGCAGCTCCTCTGAGCCAGCCAGGCACCTCTGGGGGCAAGTGTTCTATTTTACGGTTGGACACGGAGTATATACAGGAAGTGCTTAATAGGCAACAGTTAGCCTTTTGAATAACACAGGGTGGGATTAAGAGTCCCGAGTTTGGGGTCAGACAGACTGGTTCTAATTTAGGTTCTGTCTCTTTGCTGCTGTGTGAACTTGGACAAGTTGCAGTGCCTCTCTGAGCCTTAATTTCCTGTGTCCGGGGACAAGGAAGTCCTCCCAAGGCCTTGCACGACGTCCCCTCCCTGCCCTCCCCTCCTCCCTCTCTTCCCCTTGCTCACTCTGCTCCAGCCACATGGGTCTCCCCCTCGCTGTTGCTCCAACATGCCAGACAGGTCCTGCCCCAGGGCCTTTGCATGTGCTGTTCCCTGGAACCCTCTACCCCACATATCCCTTGGCTGGAAAATCTCCTCATTTGGGTCTCAGTTGAAACATCACCCCCTGCAGATCAGTTTCTATTTCCTTACTGATGGCGTTCTGCATTCCATCTATAGCCCCCTGGCCTATGTCCCGCTTTATTTCCAGCTCCTACCCAGAAACCTGTGCTTTTCAACGCCCTCATCGCTGACCACAGGCGGTTATTTAAATTTAGATTTAATTAAACATTCCGTTCTTTGGTTGAACTGCCACACTTAAGGTGGCTGGTAGCCATGTGTGGCTGACGGCTCAGGTGGCAGAGACGCGCAACATTCCCACCAGTGGAGAATATTCTGTTGGACGGCGCAGCGGGACTGTGAGCTTTCGAGGGCAGGAACTTTGTTGGTTTCCTTCACTGCCGTGTATCCGCACCCAGCACGGGGCCTGGCACACCGTAGGTGCTTCCTAAGCGCTCACCCTAATTCACAAATGTGATCCCTTTGGACCACACTTGTCTCATGGCTGACTACGCCCTCCCTGGCCCCTGTTCCTTGGCAAGCAGAGTGGGGGACGGGGCGGGCGGGGGCGGGGGGGGGTGCCTGCAACAGGGACTCACCAAAACATTTGCTCTGGTTGGTGGCCCGATCCATAAACACCTTGGAGGAGATGATATTGCCGAAGGGCAGGAACATCTGCGTCAGCTCCGTGTCTCCAAACTCCTGGGGGAGGTGGTAGATAAACAGGTTACAGCCTTCGGGACCTGCAGGTAGGGGAGAGAAAGACATAAAGCCCCCAAGGAGAGGAGGCGGACCCCCCGGGGGAGGGGCGCGGGACCTGAGCCCACATCCGGCATCTCCGGCGGTTGGAGGGCGGCGCCGTGACGTCAGCAGGGAGGGCGTGGTGACGGCGGGGAGGGGCGCGCGGCGTGCGCCCACGTTTGCCTGTCTAATCCCGCGCCTGGGGCCTGCGAACCTCCGGGGGTCCTCGGGCCCCGGATCATTTACAAAATTCGGCCCGTCCCTCCCCCCAAATCTGAGATAAATCCCTCAATGCCAGACCCTGGATAATCCCCAAATCCCAGACAACCTGAACCCCCTGAAAAACCCCTGAAACTCCAGACCGTTTACAACATGAGATGAATTGGGGGGGGGGGGGTATACGGACACCCTGTACTATCTTTGCACTAATTCTGTAAATCTAAAACTGGTTTTAAAAGAAAATGTTCATTTTTTTTCCCCCTACAAGTCCGATGATCACAGAATACAGTACGACGACCAATTCCTGGTCCCAAACCCCAAATATCTAGATGTGTTTCAAAACTGTGGCTAATCCTCCAAACCTTGAATCATCTTCGAAACTCAGACGACACAAAAGTAAAATCAAGTAAAAGAAAAAAAAGAAAATTCTCTAGTCCCCGGACCCACATATCCTGAGACCGCCAGGTCATTTTAAAATGATATACTACACCACCCCGAAAGAACTTTTTAACGGCACAGCCACCTCTGCAAACCATCCCCTCTCCAAATAATCCCCAACGCATGACTCATGTAGAATCTGTAAATAATAATCCAATTAAAAAACCTTCATTGTCTGGAGTCCCGCACATTCTCCAAACCTGCCCCTAATCCCTTCCCCCACAGTCCCCACAAACCGAGGGAGAGTCCCCAAACCACCAGAATTCCCTTCACCCCGGACATGAGCACTCCCCGCCCTGGCAAATGTTAAATCCCAGATGACACATTCACATGCAACCCTTCCTTCCTGATTGGGACCAGAGTTCTGATCATGCTTGTTTTTCAAATACAAGCGTGTTCCAAGGAGATCACGGCGACTGACGCGGATGGCACAGTTTGGACCGTGACACAAAGTTCACGTTTGCTTGGGTGCTATCTCATGTCCACGACACGGGACGTGAATGCAGAAGCCGCACCCAGCTGAGTGGGGCCTCGCGGGAAACAGTGTGTGCGCACCACCCCCCCCCACAGGTGGCTCCAACACCTACCACTTTCTCGGGCCCCCAAGCGCGTTGCGAGCCACACGCATCCCCATCTGGGGATCCGACTCCCCTTCTGACTTCAGACAAGCCTCTTTGTGTCACTTAACAGCACCTCACAGCTGCAGCCCTTCCTGTGTCCACCTCCACGCGCGAACGAACGTGAGGCCTTTTCCAAGACAAAGTGCCACATCTGTTGTATTTTTTTTGAGCCCGCTGACATGCATGCCGCCGTGCTGTCGTTTCTCTTAGGGTTCTGTCTTTTGTTTTGTTGTGTCACGGACGGAGCTTTTGAATGGTGCATCCTGACCCCATTCAAGCAGGAACCTTCTAGATTGTATTGCGAGTGTCTGCATGCTGGGCAGACACTCCAGAACCCGCGGCTTGACCGCATCTGAACTAGCTGTTACCTCCTCGGCCCAGGGTTGGGGGAAGTTGGAGAAGGGAGACACCCAGGTCTGAGCCATCAGACCTGAGACACCTGGGCCCTTTCTGAAGCTCCCACCGGCCCTCCCTGGGCGGGGGGGGGGGGGGGGGTGGTGGGGGGGGAGGTTATTGAAAGTCATATCGGGGGTGCAGGGACTGCCAGACCCTCCTGTCTGGTGTCTGTGACTTTGACCACAGAGCCCCCTGGAGATAGAAAATCCGGGAACGGGTAGCAGCTGGTGGGCAGAGCTGGGGACCCCTCAGCCTAGGGCTCACCTCCAAAGCCCAGCGCCTGTACCCTGGCAATGCCTCCCCGCCTTTCACAGGCCAAGGGCAAGGGAGAAATGGGGCAGAGCCTCAAAGAACTCAGTCTGCGGGACTCCCCTGGCCATGGGAGTGTCTGGGGGCTTTTCTAGCTGGTCACCTCTCCCCCACCCTCACTAGCTGCATGACAAGAGAAAGGGCCTTGGGGGTGCTGAGCCACACTCTGTGTCAGGACGGGCCCTGCCTACTTCCCAGTAGCGCCTCTTGACACGGATGGCTGCTCTTGCGGCAAGTGAGGAAACTGAGGCACAGGGCAGCGAGGCGCTTTCCTTATGATGGCACAGTCAGAACTGGGTGCATCTTAATCCCGGTTGTCTGACTCCAGAATCCACCTCCTCCCTCCTTCCACTTTACTGGGGAGGCCTCAGCTCACCCCAGATACCTCATCGCCACGGCCCCCCACCACCTCGAAACGAGTGTCCTTTCCAGAAATTCAGAGAACCATCCAACCCGTCTTGCGGAGGAAGGCTGCTGGGGGTGGGGTGGGAGGAGGGTCACCGCTAGTCCTAGGGGGTCGAAGCTAGCACGGTTCCCACATTCCAGAAGAGGAACCCAGGTCTGTGTGGCCCGCGGGCCGCACTCTTAGAAAGCCGCGGTTCCCTGAGGTCTCGGGGTCCTGGAGGTGGAGGGGGCGGTCAGAGGGCTGGGCTGGCGCCCGGGGGAGGTCGCGGCCCCCTCACCTTCTCGCTGCTGCTGCTGCAGGAGGGGCGGCGGCTGGGGGACGCTGTGCGCGATGGGCGTGATGGCCGCGGTGGGGTACATGGCTGCGGAGACCGGGAGCGAGACACAGGGCGGAGGCAGGTGTAAGGCCGGTGGGCGGGGCGGCTCGAGGCGGGCGGGGGCGGGGCCACTATGGGGTGGGGCCACAGTTGCCTTGGGAGCGGAGAGGGGCGTGCCCACGACGGGGGGGGGGCGGGCCCGGGGAGGGGCCAGGGCGCGGGGAAGAATGGGGCGGAGCCATGATACGACGGCGTGGGGGCAAGGCCTCCTAGCGGGAGGGGGCGTGGCCACAGCCGAGGCCGGGCCTAAAGGAGCGGCCAAGGCCACAGAAGATCCGAGTGGGTGGGGCCAGAGCTTGACCAGCAGGGCCACGGCTGAGGGCGGGGCCCTGGCAGGACCCAAGAGGCGGGGCCAGAAGCTGCAGGGGGCGGGGCCAAGACCTGGGATTGGGCCAGGGCCAGAAGTAGGAGGCGTGGCTAGGTGCAAGCGGGAAGGCCGAATGAGAGGGCGTCCGCCGAGGGGCGGGGCCAGAGGCGGGGTGTGGCTAGGGGCGTGGCTAGGCCAGGTGGAAAAGCCGGGGCCCAGGGGCGGGGCCCCGCCCGGACTGGGCCGGACTGCCCTCCGTACCTGTGTACTGCTGGACGCCGGAGAAGGCAGGATGGAGGGTCTCGGCCACGGTCGGGCTCTGAGCTGCGGGGCAAACGGAGGGACTGAGTGGGACGGGGGCAGCAGAAGTCTTCCAATTACCCCCGCAACTTCGGAGCCAAAAGGAGAGCAACATCCGCCCCAGCTTCACCTCCGCATTAACCTTTTACAGGTGTGGCCCCCATTTTACAGGTGGGAAAACTGAGGTTCAGAGAGGTGAAGCAACTGGCACGGGGCCACTCAGATAGATAATGGCGAAGTCGAACAGGACTCCAGAGAGGTTAACCATCACCCCCATCTCTCTGTCCCCATCTGGACCCTTTCCCTCTTCCCTTTTACTCTCTGGAATCTCCAGGACTTCAGGCCTCTGCTCCCCATCACCCCCATCCCTTTCCCTCTCTCGCACCCCCACATGTCACTCATCAGACACCCCTTGGATCCCTCATATGGCTGTGACCACCCACCACCCAACTGCCCCTGGGCGGGGGCGATGGTGGAGGTAAGGGGAGGGGAGAAGTTGTCCAGACCACTAGAGCTGGTGCCTCCGGGGGGAAATTCAGCCAAAAGATTCTGCTCGAATGGAGAGAGAGGCTGCTAGAGGACGGGGTGGTGGTGGGGTGTGCCCCTAAAGGGGTCACACGCACCAATCACTCTGTATTGATGGAGAAGTTTTGTATCTTGATTGTGGTGGTGGTTACCCAAATCTATACCTGTGATAAAATGGCACAGAATGCCCCCCCAACACACATACAACAAGCGAGGGCACGTACAAAGTGGCACACTCTGAGTAAGATCTCCAACTCCTGTTGAGTTCATTGTACCCCACCAACGTCAGTTTCCTGGTTTCAACAATGTGCTGTGGTTATGTAAGATGTTAGCATGGTGGGCGGGGGGGTGGGGGTGGGGGACTGGGTTGGAGGTACTGGGACCTCTCTGTACTATTTTTGAAACTCCCTGTGAGCTCCAATCATTTCAAAATAAAAATAAGTTCTCCTCAATGGTGGAAACACAGATACTGCCAGCTACTGGCAGATGCTTGCCTGGGGATTGTGGTCTAAGTAAGGGAAAGATGGGGCCCCTGCTTCACAAAGGCAGGGCCGAGCCTAGCTCAGGGCATGGTTAATACTGAATGAATGAATGAATGAATGAATGAATGAATGAGGCTACTGACGTCTTCCTAAACAGCAACGATTAATAACTGAGATGGATGGTGCTGCTGTTCTCAGGACAGGTGACACGTTCAGCATTTTATATACTGAGTCCACTGTCCGTGCAACCTCATGAGATGTCTGATGTTATCTGCCCCATCTCCCGGGTGAGCAAACTGAGGCCCAGAGACTCACGGAAACTATTTAGGGCCACCAAACTGAAATCTGCACCCATAAATGCCTGGGTATAAAGTTCCCATGTTTACGCACCCTGCTACAGCCCCCTTCTCTGTGCCCACCGCTCACATCTGTCCAGCTGAGACCGCCTCTGTTTCCCAGGCACCAGGGCACAGGAACCCGCGCTTGTCCCAGAGATGCCTTCCCGGCCCCACCCCCTCTCCTCGGCCCCTGGGGGAACCACTCACGTTACCTGGGTAGGGCACAAGGCCATTGGCATACACGGTCTCTAGGGCAGGGTGCCCCCCCAGGGAAGGGCACGACGCCAGCGAAGCCATTGGTGATGGGAGCCACGAGCCCGGGCACGGCAGTGGAACCAAGCAGCGGGGGCGAGTGTAGTCCTGTGGGGCAGAGGAGCGAGATGGGGAGCCTGAGCCTGGCCCTGGCCCCGGCCCCGCCCTGCCCACCATCCTCAGGCCCCTGGCGGACTCTCACCAGAGGCAGGGGCGATGGGTGTGGCAGGCAGCCCGTTAAGGCTGACGGCGCCGATCTGCTGGATGTGGCAGGGTGAGAAGGCCACGCCAGGGCTCAGGTAGCTGCCCGACGTGGACAGGACCGTTGTCTGCTGCTGCATGAGCTGGGGGCGGAGAGGGAGTCAGCGTGCACAGTCGGGGTGGCACCTGCCCTGAGGTCATGACGCCCTGGGGGAGGCCTGGCCCTCTGGTAACTGGCGGGGGTGGGGGAGCGGTCAGCCTGGCTATCGTGGCTCAGGCCTCAGTTAGGAATTGTGGGGCTCAGCCTGGGATCGAGGGTCAGTCTAGGATCAGGGTTCAGTCTTCAGGTCAGGGCTGAGTCAGGAACTGGGGCTTGGTCCGGGATCGGGGATCAGCCAACACAGAAGTCAGCCAGGGTCGGGTCTCAGTTGGGAGTCAGCCTGGATTTAGAGGCTCCTTTTGGAGCTAAGCATGGGGTTGTGTCAGTCCAGAGTTGGGGTTCAGCTTGGGCCTGGGGCTCGGTTCGTGGCTGGAGGGCTCAGCTGGGGCTGGGGCTCAGGAATCAGCCTGGATGTGGGGACTCGGCCGTGGCCAGGATAGGACCCCGAGTCAGACAGACTGGGCAGGAGACGGGAAGAGGAGCAGAGAGGCAGCAGCCCTCGACAGAACGCAGAGAGAGAGAGAGACTGAGCTGAACCCCCAGAGTGGCCTTGGGAGACAGGCGTGCGTCTGCCGGGGTCACTCACAGCCTGGGCGTAGGCACTGTAGGGGCTGAAGGGCAGGGTGAGGGACGGCGTCAGGATGCCCAGCTGGCCCACCATCTGTTGCATGCGCCGGAGCGTCCGCTCCTTGTCCGTGTCGGCAAACTTGACCACCAGGCTGGAGGAGGCACCCTGCAGGGGCGGCGGCGAGCAGGGAGGGAAAGAAGGAGGCAGGTAGCCAGGACTCTGGGCTCCTGGAACCACGCCAGCCCAGGGCCTTGGCCTCGCGCGCGGGGTAGATGCCGGGAGGTCTCAGTCCCGCCCATGGGCCCGCCGCCGCGGGACATGCACGTCGCAGCGAGAACAGCTCAGAGCTCGGCGTCCTGGGTCTCGCACTTGACCGTGCGGCCGCCTGTGCGCACAGGTGGGGCCTCTGGGCCCCGGGGGGTTGTGTCTGGGGCCCAGGAGAGGACCCGGACTATCAGCCACACTCTCAAAACTGGAGAAGCCGACTGCTGGAGAGGAACGACGGGGACCTGTAACTCACTCACACCTGAGAACAGGTGAGACACCGACCATCAGAGAGGTTGCCCCCTTTGATGGCGAGCTCACTCCCTGAGACACCTCCTCACTGGTCAGCTCCCTGCAGGACAAAGCCTGAATGAATCCTGCCACGCTAGGGACTAAAACTGATGCCCAAGTACCCAGAGAGCAAGGGACCAGAAGCTCTGACACTGCCCTCCCCTTCACACCTAGTTTTTTGGGGTTTACTTATTTATTTTGAGAGAGAGAGAGAGAGAGATGGAGAAACTGAGTGGTGGAAGGGCAGAGAGAGGGGGACAGAGAATCCCAAGCAGGCTCTGCGCTGACAGCACACACATGGGGCTCGAACTCACGAACGGTGGGGTCACGACCTGAGCCGAAATCAAGGGTCGGATGCTTAACCGACTGAGCCCCCCAGGCGCCCCCTGCACACCCATTTTGAGACCAGCTGAGAGCAGAGTTGGTTCTGGAAGGCCTGTCGTCCCCTGGCAGATTTGGACATTCACGTACAGTGATGGTGGCCCCCGGCACCTGCTTCCTAGAGGGCAGGGCCACTCCCAGAGCCCGGCTGGTCCTCCCCGGCCTCTCCCTGCGCCAGTCCTGCCCCCTGCCCATCCCCACCCTGGCCCAGGGGACGTGTCCAAACGACCTTCCCTCCCCTGTCAAAACTTTCCGTGGCTCTCATCACCCTAAGAAGCCGTGCTCCTCAGCTTTGGACCGCAGCCCCTCCAGCCGCCCCCCTGCTCCTCCGCTGCCCCCCCATCCGTGTCGTCATCCCCCACGCCCCACACGTCCCCCTGCTGGCCTCGACAAAGCCAAACTACCTCTCGGGATCTCGCCCCTCCAGGACACCCTCTTGTACACCCACACGCGTACACACGCTCACACACACACACGCGTGTGCACATACTCACACGCATACCCACACACGTGCACACAAATGCCACCCACGCAGACCTACACGCTCACACACACGCATACACTTGCCCTCACATATTCCTGCAGATGCACACATACGCCCCTGCCCCCCCCACGCCCCCCAGGCACACTCACACATACACACGCATGCACTCAATACACACACGTGCCCCCACCCACGGACGTACTGCACCGTCGACTCGCACAAAAACACCCACTCGACACACTTACACGTGTGTCAGCACACACACGTATCCGCACATCTCACACGCACACAGCTCACGTGCACGTTAACAATCACCCACTGCCAGGCACACACACACGCACTCACACCCACGGGCATGTGCGCACACCCACGTATTCTCTCCCTCGCACACACGTGAACAGGCACACACGCGCTAGTCCACGCGCAGCCCCACACTCACTCGCACGCTCGCGTCCTCGTACGCTCCGCGCGTGCGCAGTCACCCTCGTGTGCGTACACCCGCCCACGGCGCCATCAGAGGCGCGCTCCTCCTCCGCCTGTGCCTCGCTGACGACCAGCCAGAGGCCGAGGACGGCTGGGACGGTCGCGAGCGTTTCCGTCCCTGTCCCCTCCCCCCTCCCCCCTGCCCGCCCCAGGGCCCGGGACAGTCCTACTCACCGGCATGGTTTGGCTGCCGTGCAGCGCGTGGATGGCCGCCTGGGCCTCGGTGTGGGAGGAGAACTTCACAAAGGCACAGCCTGCCCCAAGAGAAGGAAGGAGAGTGCGTGAGGGCAACGGGGTCTTTGGGGGGGGGGGCAGGGGCCGCAGGAGAGGGGACCGGGAGCCCTGGACGGCCAGTGTCAGACACAGGCAGCCGGAAGGCCGGACAGTCAGAACAGAGAGACAAGCAGTCATGTGTCCAGACAGACAGCTGGACAATAAAGGATCAGGCAACGAGACAAGCACACAGCCAGCCACAGAGGTCGACATCAGCCAGTTGGCCGTCCATTCACTCAGAAAGCCAGCCAGCCACACAGCTATTTGTCACACGCACAGTCAGACGGATGTCGCGAAGCGGTGCACAGTCGGGGAGGCAGGCCCTGCCCGCTGGAACAAGGGAAGGGCACGGGCTTCGAGAACACCCACCAGCCCCTGGCACCATGAGATCCAGAGCTGAAATCAGATATGCAGAGTGATGGTGACAAACCTTCAGACACAGGCACAGAGATACAGTCCTGTGGGTACAGTCACCCAGACAGATATGCCCATGTCACCAGAGTTAGAGAGATGGGGACCAGGAAGGAAGGAAGGAAGGAAGGAAGGAAGGAACCAGACAGGGCAGACCCAGCTGGCTAGTCACACAGGACCAAATCAGAAATCGGGCAGACAGATAGCCAGGGACCACCAGACATAGGTAAATTCAGACACACAGTCATAAGGAGAGACCACTAGACATAATTCTGGAGACAGTACTATGGAAGAGCCAGGCAGGTGGGGTGAGACAATGGAATGTTCTGGAATTAGAGAGTGGCAATGGTTGCACAATTTTTTGAATATACTGAAAAGCACTTCACTGTACGTTTTAAAAAAAGAGGAGTTTTTACAGTATATGGATATCAATTTTTTAAAAAAGAGAGAGAGCCAAGCAAATAGGGACCATGGGATACATTCAGTCCTAGAAGATTAAAAGTTGCAAGAGCCAGAGACAGGCAGGCTGAGAGTTGGTGCCAGACAGATGGACTAAACGGGTAGAATCAGGTAGACAGACAAACACCACCAGACTCATGAAAACTCAGACAGCAATAGTCATTTAGACACTCAGGCATAAAGAATCAGAGCCTAAGAGAGGCAGGCGTCCATAGTCACATACAGCCACATGGGCAGACAGGGAAACATTGGAGACCATTAAAGTCTTTCCTGGATGGTACAGCCAGGATCAGGCCGACAGTCCATAGGAAACTGTCCCACAGAGCCAGGTGGACACAGGCAGCGTATCGGGACATGGCACACAGTTAGGACCCCGTGGGACGTGACAGTCCCGGCCACCCAGTCCGCGCCCCCAGCTGCCCTGCCCCACTGCCTTCAGGAGTCAGTCCCGTCCCATCAAGTACCTGTAGGCCCC
>NC_064816.1:2296626-2299973 GCF_023721935.1 Panthera uncia | reverse complement strand
GGGGAGGGGAGGAGGGGGAGGAGGGGAGGAGGAGGGAAGGAGGGGGGAGAGAAAGGGGGAGGAGGGGAAGGAGGAGAAGGAGGCAGAGAAGGAGGAGGAAGGGGAGGAGGAGGAAGAGGAGGAGGGGGAGGGAAGGAGGAGGGGAGGAGGAGGAGAAGGAGGGGAAGGAGGGGGGAGGGAAAGGAGGAGGAGGGGAAGGAGGAGAAGGAGGCAGAGAAGGAGGAGGAAGGGGAGGAGGAGGAAGAGGAGGAGGGGGAGGAGAGGAGGGGAGGAGGAGGGGGAGGAAGTGAAAAAGGAGGAGGGGGAGAAGGAGGAGGAGGAGGGGGAGGAGAAGGGGAGGAGGGGGAGGAGGAGGGGAGGGGGAGGAGGAGGGGAGGAGGGGGAGGAGGAGGGGAAGAATTACTAAAAGAGTGAGAGAGAAGCGGAGAGATGGAGATACACAGACCCCCTCTCCAACCCCTGCCCTACACTCGCAGCCAGCTTGGAGAGTGTGAAAACAGGCCCCAACCCAGATGGGCTGTCCCAGGCTCCTACACACACACAGGAGTCCTAACAGCCCTGCCCCGCACGCCACCCAGTCCACCTGAGATGGGGGGGGGGGGCGGGGAGGAAACTCTCCAAGAATGACTAGCCCCGATGCCACTGGGGACAGCCGAGCACGCCCCCGTGGGCAGGTCCCCAACACGGTCCAGACCCGCAGCCGGAGAACCCGCTCGCCCAGCCTCGAAGGTCAAGCACACACGCTCGAACACGCACGCCCACGCACAGACATGCGCACCGGCAGGCAGGCACCCCCACCACAGGAGCCGCAGAAACGCGCGTGCACATGTGCACGTGCTCACGCACATCTGTACACGGGCGTGCCAAGGCATGCGTGCTCACACGCACACGCACACGCACAGAAAAAGCGATTCCCCTCAGGGACCCCTTCAGGGATCCCATCCCCTCTGCGTCAGAAGACCCCCCTTTTTGCACCCTAGGGGAGGGGTGTATTTCAAGCTCTAGGGGCCAGCGGCGGGACCCAGCCAGACCCCCTACTCCTGACTCCTGGGCTTGGAAGGGAGGACAGAGCCCCCCTGCTCGCCTGCCCCTACCCTAGCTAGGGGACTCTGCCTCTCCCACCACCATTAGGCGTGTGAGCGGAGAGGTGACGGCTACATCCTTCTGATCAGAGATTCCCCTCCTTCCCCGGCTCCTCCGCCGACCCCCGGCCTGGTGGCCACGGACAGATGACAACTACCTCCGCGGCTTTCACTGTCCGCAGGCTTCACCTGGATCGGCCGCGCCATCTGTGGAGAGAGAGGGGAGGAGGAGGTCAAGGCTGGCAGTGCGGCGTGGCGGGGGGGGGGGGGGGGGGGGCTACGCCCGCGCCCCCCCGGGCCCCCTGCCCCCCTCCCCGGGCTCAGCACCCCACCAGCTTCCAGCAGCAAACCAGCCAAACTAAACGGACACACAGTCCCAGGTACAGGGCTTCACTCATGCTGCCTGGAAAACTCTTACTTTACCTTCAAAACCCAGTAACAATATTTCTTGCTGCAGGAAGCCTCCTTGCCTTCCCAAGTGCTGTATGCTCCTTGGAAAGATGCCCAACTCCTCTGGTTCTGTGTGTGATGTGACCTTGCAGTTTCTGTCATCAAAGACTGGAGTCTATGTCCCCACCCTCTGCATCTGGACTTGGCCTTGTGACTTGCTCTGGCGAGTGGAGTGTGGTGGCGGGGAAGTGGGGGGAGTTCCAAGCCCCGGCCTCGGGAGACTTTGCAGCTTCCTCTTTTGGGACCCGCGCGCTGCCAGCTGGACAAGCCGAGGCAGGACAGGAGGACGGGAGACCTCAAGCACTGAGAGGCCCAATGACAGGCAGCCTGTGGGAGGAAGGCTGTCCTCTCCCGGCTCGCCCCGCAAGCCCTGACTGACTGCCACGGCACGAATGACCCTGGAGAGACCAGCAGAAGAACCGCCCAGCTGAGCCCCGTCTGTGCTCGCCGACCCGTGGAATCATGACCAAATAAGACGGTTGAGTTGGTTTGTTACTGAGCACTAGCTGACTGCCACCAAGGCAACTCCTTTTAGACAGCTCTCTGAGCCTTGGGTGGGAGGACTGTCGTACCTGAGTGGGCCAGCTTTCAATGTGGACTCGGTGTTCTGGACCCTCCTGTCCTCCACCTCCAGCACCGAAAATGATGTTCGATGGAAGAAATCCTCCTGTAAGCCCCACCCCCAAACTTACCCAGCCATGGGGAGGAGCTAATGTGGATATCTGAGAACCAACTCAAGGGATGTGGGAAGTGGGTGGCATTTGCTTCTCCACTGGTCTGAGAATGGGATCCTCCTCCAAGCCTGGTGCTTCTGGCGAACTCTTACTCATCCTTCAAAACCCCGCTCAAAAGCCCCACGCAGGCAACCCTTCCTCCCTCTGCTTCGGGGCAGCGAGTGCCTGTGTCTTGCGTTCTCGCGGCCGCAGGGAGAACCAGAGAAGCTTGCCGAACTGAACGGACCAGGAGGAGGAGGCCAACACACAACAGCATAGAAGGGCACCAGGCCTGGGGTTGGAACACGTGCCCGTCCCAGACCCCCTCCAAGGTCAGACAGTCCCCACGGCCATTCGGAGAAGGTGCTTGGGGGACGTCAGCCCTCTGGTCACTGTGCAGCTGCCCAGCGAGCTGCAGCTTTCCCCAGGTTTTACAGATGTCAAAACCGAGGCCGGGAGAGGTTGTCTGTCCAAGGTCATGGTGGGTGAGTGAAGGCACTAAGCCTCCCTAGACTTCGACTCTAAGGATCTTTCTACCCAGTCCCGTGAGTAGAGACCCCTCTCCAACTGTGAACCCCCAGATCTCCTTCCCCTTCTCTTAGACCCCGAACTGCCCCACACCCCCAGTCTGAGTCCCCTCCCTCACCCTGCACCCTCTTTCCCTGCGCCCCCTCCCCCCTCCAGCTTCCTTACCCTCTCTGAGCCCCTCCCCATTCTGCGCGCATATGGGCGGCCTCAATTTGAACTCAGCCTTGGGAGCCCCAGAAGCAGAGAGGCCGTCCAGTGTCCCCAGTTCCTGCCACCCACCCAGCCACATCCTCAGAGGGACCCTGACCACCTGGGAAAGGCTCTCCCTTCCCCCACCATGTCCACACACACACACACACACACACACACCCCGGGCCCTCTCCACCTGGGTACCACACCCAGCTAGCTGGAGGCGGGAGGAGAGATTTTGTTCAACCAGATGGGACCAGGTTCTGGGCTGCGGGCAGACTGAGGTTGTGAAGGGAGGTGGGGGGACAGGGGGCACCTGAGCTCCAGCCTCCTGTTCGCCCCCCCCCCCCCCCCCCCCCCCCCCCCCGCCCCCCCCCCCCCCCCC
>NC_064816.1:2275749-2296526 GCF_023721935.1 Panthera uncia | reverse complement strand
CCCCCCCCCCCCCCCCCCCCCCCCCCCCCCCCGCCGCCCAGCACCTTGGGCAGATGAGGATGGGGTTGCCATGGCAACGCTGATTCACCACACGGAAGCTGGCAATTGTTGTTGCCATGGAAACCGCCTCTTAGGGGCGAGCCCAGCTCCTGCCTTGCACAAAAGAGATATTTAAATATAATCTTCTGGAGATGGATGCGCTGAGGGAGGGAGCGAGGTGGGGGGGCCACGGGGAGGGAACCTGTGCCCATCCCCGCACCCTCCACCCCCCCCCCCCCCCCGTGGCCTGGGTACCCGCCCCCCCCCCCCCCCCCCCCCCCACCAGCCCGGTTGCGGAGCCTGGGACCTTCCGCCTCCTGGGAGGCCCCTTCCCCCTCCTGGGTCAGCTCGGCGCGGGGCAGCCGCGGGGGTCTGGGTCTGGTCCCGAGAAGCCAGGCGGGCAGTCAGTCCCCTCCTCCCCGGTCCCCCACTCGAAAGCCGAGGCTCCGAGGCCTGGCCGTCCGCACCCCGCGGCCCGCCTTACCCACCGGCCTGGAGACGCGCGCCAGGCTGGCCTCGTGCCGCCGCCCGCCCGGCCCCGGGCGCACAGGCGCGCACACGCCGCACGCACGCACCGGCCCCGCGCCTCGCTCCCCGCGCCCGACGCCCGGCGGGCGCTGACGATCCGCCCGCCAGAGGCCGGGCCCTGCCGGCGTTGCCCGCGCGAGCCGGGAGGAGGCGTGCGGGGGGGAGGGGGGGTTGGGGGGGGAGCTGGGTCTCCCCACACCCCTCCTGTCGCCCCTGCCCGCCCATCTGGCTCTGCCCACCTCCTTCCGGCTCCCTCTCTCCATCTGTCCCACCGAGGTCTCTGCCTAGTGCCCTCCCTCCCTCCTCCACCTTCTCTGGCTCCCCATCGCTGCGTCCCTTCCCTCCCCCCTCCCGTCCCCCTTTCATTTATTCCACAACATTCCCAGCGTGCCCCATGCCGAGTCAGGCTGCGACCCCAGGGAGGACCCCAGTAATCTGGCCCAAGGGGAGACACAGGCAGAGGCAGGCACTCCCAGACCTGAGAGGTCAGGATTGAGCCCGAGCTAGGGATCAACGGCTCCTGGAGACCCCAGAGCTCAGACCAGTGAAGAGCCCAAGGCTACTGGGGCCGCACTGGAGATGGAATAGTGCAGTGGGTTTTGAAGTATGAGTAAGAGTTTTTTTTTTGGGGGGGGGGAGACAGTTTCTCATGCTGGAGGAATACCTACACTCCCGACTCATTCAATCTCCAAACAACTTTATGAGACGGAAACATTCGCGTTTTACAGATGGGCAAATCAGAAAGGGAGAGGAGAACGTCAGAAGCAGAGTCCGGGTCTCCTGATGGTTTCCTCAAGGTCCTCTTAGGATCCAGCCAACCCTTCAGCCAAGGGTCCTGTGGGCCGGGGCTCTGGGGGGGCGTCTGTGTCTCTGGGGGCGGGGGGGGGGCATACATCACGTAGCTGAGGTCCAGTCCTTGCTCTGCCCCCAGCTTTTGCTGGGTGACTTCAACGAAGTCATACGCCGTTGAGAAACCGGGGTCCCTGTGTCTGACCTGTGTGTGTTACAGATGGGGACACTGAGGCCACTGGGGGAGGGACTGCAGGAGGTGCCTCTGGTAGTCAGGCTGGGGCCCGGAAGACGGTCCTTTAGAAGACGTGGGGGCCCGGGAGAGGCCCCAACCGGGTTGTTTCTGGGTAGTATGGAGGAGAAGAAAGCAAGGTGGGGCCCAAGCCACCATTACAGCCTCCCCTTCTCCCGCGGGGGCCCCCGCCAGCTTCTGTCAAACACCCAGAGCAAGCCTCTCTCCTGCTCTAGGCGCTGCTGTGGCTCCCTACTGCCCCGGGAGTCGCATCCTGGCATTCCTCCTCTGCCTTCCTCCTCTGCCTTCCTCCCATGCCCCCGGGACATCACTGCATCTCACCCCCACACACACACACACCCCATCCTCAGTGCGAACAGGCCCCTCCGAGGCCACCTCTCCCTGAAGGCCACCTCTCCAAGTGCATCTGCTTCAATGCTTTGTCCAGGCATCACCTTGATTGTGGCACACGCCCCAACACACACACATTGTCCCTCTTGGGTGACTTCCTAGGGGCAGGGGCCGAGGGGCTGTGCGCCCCTTCCCCACCAGAGGCCCGGCCCGGGGTCCCCAAATGGCAAGTGAAATGAAATGAGACAAAACCTATGGCTTCCAGACTCCCCAGAAAGTGAAACCCAGTCCCTGTCCCCGTGGGCAAAGAGCAAGCTGGACCCGTGCTGGGCCCAGCACCCCGTGCGGGGAGTAAGTCAAGAGCTTGTGCCCAGCTGTGTATACGCTTCAGGGGGAGAAGCCGGGCTTGGGAAGACGAGACTGGCCCAGAGTCCTGCAGGCTTGACTTGCCTGCGACAGTTCGTTCATTCGTTCGTTCGTTCATTCATTCGTTCATCGTGGATGTGCCAGGCTCCTGTTGCCAGGCTCAGCAGCCGGCAGGTGTCACGCCCAGGGCCCTCAGTCCCATTCACACTTCTGCAATCCCATTCACAAATGAGGAAACTGAGGCCTGGGAAGGTCAAGCCACCGTGGGGCCCCTTGCGCCTTCTCAGGTTCGGCTTGGCTCTGAGCCAAGTCGTGGGATGTGGGAGGGGGTCTTGCGGGGGGGAGGTCACCTCAGAAACCCCTGTGTGCATAGAAGGGGTGTCAGGAGGGGTCCGTCGGGGGGATCCGCAGCCAGACGGACAAACCTATCCCTTTCCAGGGTGCACACAAGAACAGGGGGGCAGCCGGCAGAACTGGGGTGTCCTCCGCCCCTCGAGACCTTCACGAAGAAAGGATGGATGGTGTCGTCTCTGATGGCACGACCCCCGAGAGACCCAGCTGGACCCCCTGTCCGCACGGCCCCCTGTTCCAGGTCCAGGAACCCCATCCTGGGGTCGGACGGCCCAACGGAGAACATCAGCTCGATCTGTGGCATTTGCCCAGCGTGGACTCCCGGGTCCTGCGGTCCGTTCCGGGTCCTATTCTGGGCTTCTGTGATTAATTTAGGATCCTACTCCAGAATGCTGAGATTTGATTAAACCGCATCCCCCACGGACACCGCTGTCACACGCGACACGGGAACCCGTCTGCTGCAGAAGCGGCAGCGTGGTGTGTGTGTGGGGGGGAGCACAGAGCCAGCGCAGGACCCGGCGCCCCCCCACCCTCCCCGTCACTCTTCCTGCAACCCGCGGACGAGGCGTCAGCTCTGGCTCTGAAAGGCTGCCGGTACCGCTGCCCTGGGGGGAGGAGGTTCACCCGCAAGTCAACCCCCTTCGTGGCTTGGCAGGGGGGGTGTCGGCCACAGAGGCCACAGGCCTAGGTCCTCGGGGGTCCGAACTCCCGAGTCGGCGCCCAAAGGAGACGCTGCACGTGTCCATCAGAGACAAAGCACGGCAGGATCTCTCTCGAAGGTAGAGATCTCTCCGGTCGGTAACGGCCCACCCACAGGACAGTGGCAAGTTGTGTGGGCCCGCTGTGGAATACTACACGGCCACGAAAAAGCACCAGCCACTGAGACACCTGGTGCCGACAGGGGACACTGGATCTCAGCAGCAGCACAGTCAGTGACAGAAAAAAAGGCAGGTGGTAAAGACTACATATGATATGATTCCAGTCGCTTTAGGTAAAAAGCGAAACGGGAAAAGGTTACCCGGTCTTCTAGAGATATATTTATCAGCACGAAGAACGTGAGGAAAAACAGGGGTTGGTTGCCGTGAAAGTCAGGATGGTGACTCCTCCAACAGGAAGACAGGGGCTCAGGCGTGGGGACACGACAGGCATGGTTTCTGGGGACTGCTAGAGATCCTCCCTCCCCCCAACCACGAGCCCGTATCACAAAGAGACCCCCAGACTCCACAATCTAGACATATGATGACATTGCATCATGTTGCTGGGTCTAGAACATTCCAGGTCTAGAATGCCCTGTCTAACGTGGTAGCTGATCCCTGGTCTAGAACATTCTACATCTGTGCTATCCAAAACAGTGGCTGACTCCTAATCTAGGGTATTCTAAGTCTGAACGTTCCCATACAGGAGGTGACCCCCAGTCTAGAACATTCTACATCTGCTGCCTAACACAGTAGTTATTCCCTGACCTAGAACATTCTAGGGACACCTGGGCGGCTCAGTCGGCTGAGCGTCCAATCATGATCAGCTCGGGTCATGATCTCACAGTTTGTGGGTCCGAGCCCCGCGTCAGGCTCTGTGCTGACAGCTGGGAGCCTGGAGCCCGCTTCGGCTTCTGTGTCAACTTCTCTCTCTCTCCGCCCCTCCCTTGCTGTGCTCGCTCTTTCTCCCAAAAATAAATAAATAAATGTTTTTTAAAAAGAACATTCTAGACTTGGGCTGTCCAATGTGGTAGCCACTAGCCACGTGTAGTGGTTTAAGTTTAAAACATTTTTTAACGTTTATTGATTTTTGAGAGAGAGAAAGAGAGAGACAGAGCATGAGCGGGGGAGGGGAAGAGAGAGAGGGAGACACAGAATCCGAAGCAGGCTCCAGGCTCCGGGCCGTCAGCACGGAGCCCGACGCGGGGCTCGAACTCACGGACCTTGAGATCACGACCTGAGCTGAAGTCGGACGCTTAACTGACTGAGCCACCCAGGCGCCCCCCAAGTTTATTTATTTTTCATTGGGGGGGGGGAGAGGGTCACAGAGGGAGAGAGAGAATCCCAAGCAGACTCCATGCTCAGTGGGGAGCCCAGTGCGGGGCTTGAACCCGCGAACTGTGAGATCATGACCTGAGCCCAAATCAAGAGTCAGACACTGAGCTGACTGAGCCGCTCAGACGCCCCCTCGTGGAAACATTTAAATGTTAGATGTGGCTCGCGTTCTAGACCAAGGCGCACTGCTCTGGAACCTTCGCTGCTCCTTATTCTCCTGATCAGTGGATGCCAGGAGCATCTCCCAGTCATGACAATCACAAGTGTCCCCAGACGTCACTCAGGGTCCCGCGGGGGCAGAATCGCCCCCCGGGCTGAGACCCCTCCTCTGACCTAACGTGAACTCCTCCACGAGACAGCGGACGCTCCGCTGTGTCTCCCGCACTCGGCAGCTCGCCTGGCACATTCCTACCTCCCGGCTCGGCCCACGCCGTCCCCACGCCACCCCTGTCTCCATCTGCCACAATCTTCCCCACCTCTCGAGACACGGCGTGGCTCAGATGCCCTCTCCTCCGAGAAGCCGCCTTGTTTGCCGCACGAAGTCACCAGTGCGGGGCCCCGGCACCCCCCACCTAGGGCCACCGCGATGCTGTCCCGGCCGCCACACATTCGCTGCTCATTTGGTGCTCGCCCGTCAGAGTGGGTTGAACGGGGACTTCCCTGAAATATGTCCAAGTCCTAACCCCCAGAACCTGTGAATCTGGGAAAGGTGTCCTTACAGATGCGATTAACTCACGGATCTCGAGATGAGGTTTAGGGTGAGCCCTAGACCCATCGACAGGTGTCCTTATAAGAGAAAGGCAGAGGGGGAGGGGAGACGTATCAACACAGAGGGCGGCCACGTGGCCACAGAGGCAGAGATGGGGGTGATGCGTCCACAAGCTGGACAGCCACCGGGAGCTGGAGAGACGTGGAACACAGTTCCCCACAGCGTGGCCCTCCTGCCGCGTCGCTTTCAGACTTCTGGCTCCCAGAAGCGTGACAGCATAAATTTCGGTCGCTTTCAGCTCCCCAGTGCATGGCGCTTTGTTACAGTGGCCCCGGGTCACTAACCCGCCCCCCCCCCCCGTTCACTCCGACCCGGAAAGCTTTGCTCCAAAAGCATCCCGAACTCCCCATCTCTACCTCCGCTGTCCCTGCCCGAGCCGCTTGCCCGAACGACCACAGCTCCCTGCGGTCCCTCTGGCCCCTGATGCTCAGAGAAGGTCCCTGAGCTCCCTGTCGAAGCAGAACCCCCATCCTGAGTTTGAAAATCGCTCTGAAAGTCGTCCCCCCCCCCGGCCCCCGTCGCCTCTGGGCTCCGTGGTGTCCTCACCACCGGAAGTCCTTTCATTGGGTTGTTCGTTCAGGTGCTCAGTAAATGTCTGTTGAGTGAACCCATGGGTGTTGAGGACTCGAGGGGCCCCCACTCTAGGGAGAGACCCCCCCCCCGCCTTCTTCTGGCTTCCCTCCCGGCTGCTGATGGAGCCCAGAGCCCAGCTTGGGCCCCCAACACAGAGGGCGCTGCTTCCCAGGCCCCCAGGGCCTCAGGCGGTGGAGAGGGAGGCTGGCTTTGGCTCTCAGTGATTCCATCAGTAAAATGGGAGCAGAAGAGAGCTAAGAAGGACTGAGCTGGGGGCATTGCTAGAAATCTTAGCAGATCTCCAGGTGGGTACGGATTTCTCGGGACAGATGGTGCAGAGCCCCCAGCCAGAACCTGGTGCCACGCGCCAAAAAACGGTCCACCGGACACGGAAGGGCTGGGCGCCCACACAGGGTCGGCCGTCAAGTCCCCATTGTGCCGTTTGCTGGCTGCTCGACCTTGGACAAATCCACTACAAAACCGGTTTCTTCCCCTAGGTGCCCAGTGCCCCCAGAGGTTCCTGCCAAGGGGAGCGTGACAGACAGCGTGTGGCTCCAAGACGAGGCGCGAGGTGGTACCCTCCTTGCGCCCTGGGGGAAGCCGGCCGCCATGTTGTCCCCCTTGAGAGGAACTGAGGCCTCTTGTCCACGGCTGCCCCAGGGGCCAGCACGGAGGCGGATCCCTGAGTCACAGTCAGGAGAGACTCTGAGCCACGACCGTGCGGCAGACCCATTCCCTAATTCCGGCCCCCCGGCCACTGGGACCACTAATGCTGGCTGTTTGAAGCCACCAGGTTGTGGAATAATTGTTAGGCCACAGGAGATAACTAGTGGGGTCCACAGAAACTCCACTGTGCCCCCGGGGGCCAGCCTGCGCGGATGCACCTGCCCTCCAGTCCCCAGTTGGTTCGGGGAGGTGATGGCAGAAGGTCCAATGGAGGGAGAACTGTGAATTCTCTTCTCGGATGTCACCTCCTCCGTGAAGCCTTCCGTGACCCCCTTCTCTACAGTTTCCTCCCTCCACCCCACCCTGTTATACTCTTCCAATGCTGAAGATCAGAGAGGTTAAGTCACTGGCTCACTGCTGCTCAGCAAGGACTTTTTGCTGCCACATCCCCTCCACCCCTCTTGTCTTCACCCAAAAAGGGGCACTTTGCTCTTGACTATGAGGTTGAGGCCAGCCCCTGGGCCATTTCTGGTGCTTGTTCAGACCCAAGTCAACCCATGCCATGATGGCATGTTCCCGGCAGGTGCACCCAATCAGCCCTGTTGCACCCAAATTCCCAGCACGTGTGTCTGCAGATGTCACCCAAGCAGCCCCCAGATGTCCCTGATGCTGAAGAGTCCACGAGAGTCCCAGAAGGAAGGGTGAACACCCCAGAGCCCATGGGATGCCAGGGGTCTCACTGTGCTTCCTTCGATTTCCAAGAACAGACGCTGCCTGGGGACCGGGCTCAGCTGGCTCAGGCCGACCACCCTGCCTGCACTGGGGACAGGGGCTTCCTGCCCACCCCCAAGAAGGCAGGGCTGACAAGGGAGAGCCAGCGGAGACGGAGCCTGGGCCAGCCTCCCCTGGGGGTGGAAAAGCTGCCCAAACACCCCCTTCGTCAAGGGGCCATAGCTCTATTCGCTCGTAAGGATGAGGGATCAGAAAATCCCTTTCCTTTTCATATTGAGAAGCAGGCAGCGTCCAAGCTCCTCCTGGAGGCCCTTAAGGCCCTTAGGACTTGCCCCGTCCCCTCGCTGCCCTCCCCTCCTCCCCCTGGCTCCCTCGCTCACTCTCTCCAGCCGCACAGGCCCCCTTGCTGTTCCTGCAACGTGCCAGGCACAATCCTGCCTCAAGGCTTCTGCACATGCTGTTCCCTTTCTCTGCTAATGCTTCCTCGTCCTTCAGGTCTCGGCACAATGACACTTGCACGCTGGGCCGGGCCTCTGGGCCGTGTGCAACCTGCACAACCACACACAACCACTCTGCTGTGAAGCAGGGAACATGACAGGCAGTAGGCACTCGAGAAATGCTCTCTCTGGTCATTTCTGCCCCTCTGCACCTTATCCCTCTTTCTGAGTCCAGAGGCACGCGGGCCTCACCGCTGACCCCAGGCAGGGCCTCAGCCTTCCCCAGAGTGAGAGCGTCCCCTCCATCCCCACACCCCAGACAGCACCCAGGACTCACCCCGGGCAAGGTCTTCTGTTCGTGCAGGGCAGTCTGAGCTTTGATGGCAGAGTCCCTGGCACAGTAGGTGAGAAAGGCACAGCCTGGAAGGGAGACAAATGGGGGCGTTAAGAGAAAAGGAGATCGAAGACCCAAGCTCACAGCAGCCTTAATCCCAACGGCCAAAAGGGGAAGGGAGCCAAGTGTCCACCAATGGATAAACAAACACAATGTGGTCCGTCCACACCCCGGAATATCATTCCGCTTTGAAAAGGAAGGACGTCTTGCCACCTGGCACCACGTGGATGGACCCCGAGGACAGTATGCGGTGACAGGAGCCGGACACAGAAGGACACGTCCCGCGTGACCCCACGCACAGGGGCTCCCCAGAGGAGTCCCGTCCACAGGGACAGACAGTGGATGGTGGGAGCCAGGGCTGGGGAGTCCGTGCTTCATGGGGACAGAGCCTCAGTCTGGGGAGATGGAAAGTTCTGGAGACGGGTGGTGGGGGCGGCTGCACGACAGTGTGAGTGCGCCTGATGCCGCTGAGCTGTGCGCTTGGAAAGGGTGAGGAGGGTGAATTTAATTGTATTTAACCACATTTTTAAAAAAATGGAAAAGAAGGAAAAATTGAGGTAGATTTTATGTTCTTTTTTACTACAAGCCCAAAATAAACAGGACACGGGAGCCAACGGTATTGGGGGGGGGGAGGACAATAGCCGTGGTCCAGCCGCCCCTCCCCCTCGGTGAGCTAGGGAAGGGGAGAGGAGAGTAGCTGCTAATTAAATCCGCGTCCGACGCCAGATGAACAGATAGGCAGAGCGCGGGGTGAGGGCCGGTGGGGCAGCGAGGCCGCGGCTGCCCGGGGAGGACGGTGCCCCAAGGATGCAGAAGGTGCTCCAGGACTGGGAGGAGGAGCACAGCGGCTCTGCCACGCACCTGCTTCGTGGCCTTGGGCCCGGCGCCGCCCCTCTCCGGGCCTCAGTTTCCCCGCTCCGCTCCGAGAGGATGGTCCCAGAGTGTACAAGGATGGGTCAGGGGCGGGGGCGGGGCTAGAGGGGGCGTGGTGCGGCGGAGCCAATCAGGAGAGGACAGGGGGCGGGCCCTCCCTGAAGTGGTCCAGAGCGAGGGTGTGATTGGTTGGACGCCGTCCTGGGCCGGGTGGGGGCTGGGGAGGGGTGCGAGGCGTGAGAACTGCAGAGACCAGAGACACAGAGAGAGACGGAGAGAGGCCCCCAGAGAAAGACCAATGAGATAGATCAATGGTGTTTTGAAAGAGGTCTGCCTGAGGCGGGGTGTGGGATGCAGGCAGGTGTCAGGTCCCCTGAGATGGACCCAGGGGGCCGGGCCTCAGCCCTGGACTCTGCCTCTAACCTCTGTGGACCTCGCGTTCACTGCGTGTGAAACGAGACCATCGTCGTCTGCTCTGGCGCCGTGGACCCTGTGCCCACCACCCCCAGCTCCCCCCCGGAGCCTCTCTGCCTCCTCCGACCCCTAGGGCCCCCTGTGCAGAGCCCCTGGGAACAGCCCCGTGGAGCCCAGTTGTGCTCCAGGCAGGAGCTAATTAAGGCCGCGTCCTTCCTTCTGGGATGTGGTCACCACGCTGCCATTCCCACCGGCTGGGCCGGTGGCTGGGGAGGGGTCTGCCTCAGGCCCGAGGGGTCCTCTGGTGCCCTGGGGAGCAGGGCTTTCTAGCGTATAAAAACCATTTGCGGTGAGCACGTAAAACGGTGAAGCCCCCGTGGAAGACGGTTTGGCGTTCCTCAGAAAAGTTAAACAGAATTATCGTAGGACCCAGCAACTGCACGTCTGGGTCTCTACCCAAAAGAATTGAAAGCAGGGACTCGACAGATATTTCAAACAGACATTACGCATATTCACAGCAGCATTATTCACAACGGCCAAAAGGCGGCACCACCCAAGTGTCCATCAACAGATGAACGGAAAACACAATGGGGTCCATCCATATGCTGGAATATTATTCTGCCTTAAAAAGCGAGGAATTCTGACCCCTGCTGCAACGTGGATGAACCTTGAAGGATGTTATTACGCTCAGCGTAATAGGCCAGACACAGAAGGACAAGGACTGTCTGGTCCCACTCACAGGGGGTCCCTACAGGAGTCCCGTCCCCAGAGACAGAGAGTAGACGGTGGGAGCCAGGGGTGGGGTAGGGGGCGGGGAGCCCGTGCTTCAGGGAGCCAGTTTCCATTTGGGGAAATGAGAAATTCCAGAGACGGATGTTGGGGATGGTTACACAACAGTGTGAGCATGCCTGATGCCCCTGAGCTGTGCACTTAGACACGGTTAAGACGGCGAATTTAATCTTATGTGTATTTTACCCACAATAAAAAAAAATTGTAATGGAGATATATTAAAAACAACCCCCCTCCCGTGGGGCGCCTGGGTGGCTCAGTCGGTTGAGCTCCTGACTTCGATTCAGGTCATGATCTCACAGCTCGTGAGTTCGAGCCCCACGTCAGGCTCTGTGCTGACAGCTCGGAGCCTGGAGCCTGTTTCGGCTTCTGTGTCTACCTCTCTCTCTGCCCCTCCCCCACTTGTGCGCTCTCTCTCTCTCTCTCTCTCAAAAACAAACATTAAAAATATATATATATGCCAAAAAAGTGCAGAACTTAGATTATAAATCACGTAATATATAATAATTTTATAATTATAAAATCACGTAACCATTTTCCAGGTTGAGGAATAGAACACAGACGCTCCCAGAAGCCCGGGTGCTCCCATCCCATGACAATCTCCCCCAGAAGTCACTGCTACCTAGCTCTTGTGATAATCACGTCACTGTTCTTCATTATGGTTCCCTGCCGGGGGTGGGGGGGGGTGGTCACTAATCAGTGTAGCTGAGCGCTTCCTGCCTTTGAACTTATATAAATGGAATCATAGCATATGTACACTTTGTATCTAGCTTCTGCCACTCAACGACAGGTGGTTGTGTGTATCAGGGGGTTAATTCCTTTTCCTGGCTTGTAGTGTTTTGCCCTGTGAATATACAGCAAGGCTATCCATTCTCTTGTGGATGGGCGTCGGGGCTGTCCGCTGTTAAAGGCTATCATGAATAAATGTGCTGTGGAGCGTTCTTGCACAGGTACTCTGATGCGCAAAGGCATATCTGGAAATGGAATTGCTGGTAACAAGGTAGGCTTATGTTTGGCTTTAATCGATTCTTTCAAACAGTTTGCCAAAGTGGGTTGTACCAGAGCATTCTCCAACCAGCGGGTCTGACAGTATTTATGCTTCGTTTTCCCCAACCCTTGGTTTTGCCAGCCTTTTAGATGTTAGTCATTATGGTGGGTGTATCATTGTATTTCATTGAGATTGGAACATACATTGCTATAGTTATTAATAAAGTTGGGCACCTTGTGGCTTTGTAGGAGTTCTTTATGTGGTGTGTAAATAAAGAATACTTTGTATTCTTTTATGGTTACATCTGATGCACACACATCTTCTCCCAGCCCATGGCTGGTCTTTCTACTCCTTTTTTGGTGTTTCTATTTTCTGAATTTAATCCCCCAAGGTCTTCCAGGAAAGGAGAGGCGCTAAAACAACTAGCCTAGGGCCTGAGAGAAATTAGGCACAGCCAGAAAGAAATTGGACTGCAGGGAGATGTAAAATAGAGGCAAAACCCTTCCTCCTTGGGTCCTCTCTTGCCCGTGGGGCCTCATTTGCAGAACATGGAGTGTGCTGGTCCTGGGAGGGGAGGGTGGGACCCCCGAGCAACCTTCAAGGCCATGAGCCTGTGGGTCTGGAAGGTTTGCAGCCAGAGGGACGCAAACCAGATTGCGTGCCGCTGTCCTCGGTGCTGAAACGCTTCCCTGTTCTTTTGACCCGCTCTCTTCCTGGCCTCTTTCTCTGTTCTGGTTGGTGAAAATGTGTGATGTTTACCCCTTTCTGGCTAAATACAGCCTTGATTTCCAGTTCTTATTAGGGCTGAATTGTATTCCCCTCCCCAAAACTCATATGTTGCTGTCCTAACTCCCCAGAACCTCAGAATAAGACCCATTTTGGAAATTGAGTCATTGCCGATGAAATTAGTTAACCTGGACCAGATTCTCCTTTAGTCTCAGAAGGAACCAACTCAACCAACACCTTGATCGCAGACTTCTGGCCTCCGGGGAGGTGAGCAAACACGTTTCTGTTTTTGAAGCCCCCTGGTTTGTGCTAGGTTGTTTCTGCAGCGCTCGCAAACTAATACAATCCCCAGTCAGCACAGACTTGGTAGTGATGTTAATAAAGCTCACTGACTTCTAATCCGAAGAAGCTTGTACTCCATAGCGACTACTTAGTCCTTACAACAAACCCACAAAGTAGCTGCTAGTATTGCCCTATTCTGCAGATGAGGGGCCAGGGCACAGAGTGGGGGTGTGACTTGCCCAAGGTCACACAGATGGGGAATGGAATATCCAGGCCCCATGGGCTGTGCTAACCACTGGGGTGCACTGCCTCGAGCTCGCATCTTTTCTAGAATTTTCCCCAAGGCCTAGGGGAGGGTCACAGGCACCTGACCTGCCTCTCCGTGAAAGGAACTTTAAGATAGTGCCAGGATCCAATGCTGGATCAAATGCCATGAGCCCCATTTCAACTGTTACATCCTGGTCCCAGAGGGACCTTCTGACAGAAGTCACAGCCCTTGCAAAGCCTACGCTGGATGAACCTCTCATCTCAATTCCTGCCCTGGCCACCCCTCCCCCCCCCCCCACCGGCCTCATCAATGACAAGGGGGCGGGTCTTGTGTCCAGCAGCTCCCTCCCACGCTGGCCAAGCCCTGCGTTCTTCCCAGAATGCTTGGCTCTTGACCATCCCTTCACACCCACATGCATTTTCAAAGCCTGGGCCAGGGTTGATCTGGGGGGTGGGGGGGGTGGGGTCAAGGCCTGCAGATCTCTCTAGACCCAAGGGCAGAGCAGAGGCCAAATCGAGAGAATCACCGTATATATGAAAGTTTCCTAATAACTAGATCTTTCTCATCACGGCTCCTTTGGCAAAGGAGGGAGTTCCCCATCTCTGGAGGTAAGCACCAGTAGCTCCCCAGACAGGAAACCTCCTTGCCAGAGACTACTGAGAATCCCTGCTCATGCTGAGATCCCCTGCTCTCTGCTCTCAGTTCTGAGCCTTTGGGGATCTCATGGCTCAAACCTGTAATAATGATAACAGTCGATGTCCCCCGAGCACCAGGAATCTTGCAGGGGCTCCCCACCCATCGCAACCCTTTGAATCCTCAGACTAGCCCAAGAGAATGGCATGATTGTATTCATTATTATTATTTTTTTTTAATTTTTTTTTCAACGTTTTTTATTTATTTTTGGGACAGAGAGAGACAGAGCATGAACGGGGGAGGGGCAGAGAGAGAGGGAGACACAGAATCGGAAACAGGCTCCAGGCTCCGAGCCATCAGCCCAGAGCCTGACGCGGGGCTCGAACTCACGGACCGCGAGATCGTGACCTGGCTGAAGTCGGACGCTTAACCGACTGCGCCATCCAGGCGCCCCGTGTATTCATTATTATCCCCGTTTCACAGATAGGGAAACTGAGACAGCACCTAGTGAGGAATGCGCCTGAGGTTAGTCACATCGCATCGGGGCCAGAGGCGGGATTTGAACCCCAGAGGACTAACTCCAGTCTGTGCCTCCTCTGCCAATATTCTCCCTCTTATAAAGATAACAGTAGTAGTCATAACAGCTGATTCACAGAGCACTTCGACAGGGTGGCCATTCCTGGGAACTTGGCTCCAGGACCCCTCCTCTCTGCAGGAGCCCTACCAGGTGGGTATTATGCAGAGGATGCAGGAAGCAGCAGGTAAGGGTTGAGCTGGAATTTGAACCCGGGAGGGGGGGGCTGGAATATGACATCATGGGTCTCCCTGCCATCCACTGTGCTTGGAGGCTTTGATCCCCAGGGTGTGGAACCACAGGGGCACCCAATCCTGCCATCGTCCCTGAAAGTCGAAGCCTTTCACGTTTTAAGACAAAGGTGGCCTTAAGAGCATCTACGAAAAGACAATCGTACTCCACCTACAATCTAGTGTAGACACCGACTGTTTGTATCCAGATAGACTGAATCAGTAGGGGGCTACTTAAAGACACAGGCCGCCCAAACGTGGGGCCCTGGGGTAACTCCACAGAGCCTTCAAGAATAGTGCCCAACTTACAGAAGAAAAGTCGGAGGGTCACGGTGGCCCAGGTCACCCACAGGTAGCAACAGAGCTAGGACTTGAGCCCATACCCACATGACCCCCTTGCACAGGACTCTTTCCCCAGCCCACAAGGACACTCCTCTCTCCGGCCTTGGAAATGCCGTCTCTGAGGAAGGGAGCAAAGGTGGCTGTATGGTCCCTCCATCGCAACCTGTCTCTGCTCCTTCTGTGCTCTGGGGACAATGCCCTGACTAATGGGTGACGCTGACAGCTCCCAGACTGGGAAGAGGCACATCGACGCACCCCCATGTGTGGTCAGCATAGAGGGAGGACTAGAGCACAGGACAGCAGTCAAGGGGGGGCAGAGCCGAGGGCAACATGGGGCAGGGCAACGACTGAGCCCGGGCCAGGCGGGGCAGAGAGGAAAGACGGATGGGATACTCCAGGCAGGGCTCGGACGCCCTGGCCGTCCCTGGGGGGGTGTCGTGGATTGTCTTGTCCCCCGGGAAAGTCACATGTGCATTCCACACCCTGTGCGGGGGACCCAACTTGGAAAAAGGGACCGTGCAGATATAATTAAGGATCTGGAGATGAGGTAATGAGGTGGGTCCCAGATCCACCTGGAGGTCTGGGGGGCATCAGGGGAAGGACCCCCCCCCCGGGACTGACTAAAAATCCCCCAAAAGGCCCAGCAAGGAAGTGCCACCAGCACACAGAGCCAAGTCCTGGGTCAGACCCCCCCACCCCCATCCCTTAGCTGGAATCCTCACTCCCGCTGGCAATTATTTTTATCCCGTGTTGCAGATGCGTGAACCCAGGCTCAGAGAGGCTTAGTGCTTTCCTGAGGTCACACAGCAAATCAGAAACAAGCCCTTCAGCTGAACCCAGACTCAGGGTTTGCAGCTGGGGGGCAGGGGGAGGTGGGAAAGAGCTTTTGAGTTTCAGAAGATCCCAGAGTGCAGGAAAGAGGCCTTAAGGGGCCTAAAGAAAAATTTGTTTGAAAATGAAATAGAACAACAGAAATTGTTGTTTTTTTCCTTCTTACTGTTCACGGTCGTCATTTACGTGGGTCAATCTGGGATTTCTGTCACTTGCGCGGAGCTGGCCAGGTCTGGGGACCGGCCATGGCCACGCGCCTGGCTGTACCCTGTCCCCCTCCCCTGCACCCCACGCTCGGCATGTCCCCTCCCCCACCCCTGCCCCGCACGCGGCGGCGGCTCTACCGCTCTTCCCGAGCCTGTGCCGGGCGCTCACCGCCTATCCTGTCCGGAGTCATTCTCCCCACGGGACAGGGAGCTCCCTGCGGGTGGGAACCAAGCGTGCAGGCCACAGACGTGTCCCCAGAGCCCAGCACTGCGCCCAGCGCGCTGTGTGCACAGCAAGCACTTGGGGGAAGCTCACGGCCTCCAGGCTGGTCCAGTGCCCATCCACGCCCTCCTGGAGCTGCGGTCCCCTCCGACCCCGGGTCCCCCCTCGCTGCCGCCACCGTCTTCGCACCCCCCCCCAACAAATCAGCCCTGCCCCGGGGGCCACAAGAGGGCGCCCGTGAGCATTCCTCTGCCCCCAGCCTTCAGGGGCTCCCACCTCCCTGGGGGTAAAAGCCTCAGTCCTCTCCGTGGCCCCCAAGCAGGACCTGCCCTCCCCTACTCCTCTCTCCCCCTCGTTCACTCTTTCCCAGCCACACATGCCTCCTCTGTTCCTCCAACACTCCAGGCCCAGTCCTGCCCCAGGACCTTTGCATGGGCTGCTCCAGAATGCGCTCTGCCAGATCTCTGCACGGTTCACTCCCTTCCTTCAAGTCTTGGCTCAGATGTCACCTCCTTAGTGAAGGCTCCTTAAGCACCCTGTTTAAAGTGACGGCCCTCAACCATCCGCTCACCCTGCTCTGTTTTTCCAGGGCCCTTACATGCCGCATACAGGTTTCCCTTGCCATCCAAAAGCACAGCGTTCCTGTGAAACTTTCCGTAACCCCAAATGGCATAAAGCAAAGAAGCAATTACCACTGGTTTATGTGGAAAACTTTTGAAGATTCCCAGACCCCCGAATTGGCCTCTCTTAGGCTCTTCTGATAGGTTAGGACACATCTTGCTAATGGAGGCACAGAATTAAACGAGGCAAGGCCCAGAAGCTTGCAGACACAGTTGAGAGCTCCGGCTGCAGGCATGCCCGAGTGTGGTCCCGGGGAAGACGCCCCGTGGGGCTGCCCTCGGTGCTGGGGGCTCGCACTGCCTCCGTAAGCCTTCCCCGAGTGCAAAGCCAGCGCTGGGTGCTGTTTTAGCGTTTTGCCTTTTTTCACAAAAGCAAAAATCTCCTTCAGATTTCTTTCGGTTACCAAAAAAGGTACTCATGTAGGCCTTTCATGAGAGCAGAGGGACTAGCATAATACAGACTTTCCAGGAGCAGAGGTTACCTGTATTATATTTATTTCTGTCTCCCCGCCTCCCCCAGCCCACTGAAATGTCCTGTCCACAAGGCCAGTCAGTTTTTCATGTTTTTTTTTTCCCCCAGGGTTCCCAGGACCTAAATAGTGCCAGGTACACAGTAGGCGCTCAATGAATACTTGTGGACTGAATGGATGTGTTTTCAAACTGACCTGCTCACATGGAGACAATCTCTCCGAGGGCAGCGACATTCGATCCCTTTTAATCCTTCCCCTTTCCTCCCCCACGCCCAGCACGGGGCCGATTCAATATTTCCTGAACACCTATTATGTGCCAGCTGTACCGTGGAAACAGATGCAGGAAAGACCCCCTTGTTCGTCTCTGATCGCCAACAAGGACCGCACCACAACAGGGCGAATCCCTTTGCTCCCAAGCCCCCTGCATGCCAGGCGGCCCACCTTCTTGGCCTTTAACCTTGGCTCTGGGATCTAGCGGCTAAAGAGGGGCTCAAACCCTGCCCGATGCCCCCCTCTGCTGTGTGATCTTGGGTCACTTAACCTCTCTGAGCCTCCACTGCGGATTACGGAAGACATCTCCTTGTGCTGTGGGGCCACCCTTCAGCCACCACCTGCCCCCCACACCTTCTCTCCTCCCCCCATCCTCTTAGCCCCAGACTGTCCCCACTTTGCTAAGAACAGTGGGGCGGACAGCCTCTCCCGTATTCATCGCCCCTCCCCTCACTTACAAACCCACTGGCTCCTGTGCACAGGGCATGACTTCATGCGCATGGCTCACACCCCTGGACCCCTCACCCCAGCGCATCATCTCTGGGGTGACCTTCTGCCTCCCTGGCCGGGCTCCTTAGCCTCCACTGCTGAAACCTCCTCTGCCCCAGACTTACACATCGGGGCTTCTCAGGCCTCGTCTGGACACACCCTCAGTCTCCTGCCCCCAGCCGTCTTGACTCCTCCCACAGACTCTCACCATTGCTGCACCACGGATGCATCCAGAAACCACCCACCCATCCACCTGTCCATCCGCCTGTCCACCCATTCACCTGTCCATCTGTCTATCCCTCCACCTCTCCATCCCGTCATCTGTTTTCCATTCATTTATCCACCCGCCTGTCCAGCCACCTATCCACACATCAATTCACCCATCCACCTGCTGTGTCCCAGGCACTGTTCTAGGCCCTGGGGACACAGAGGTGGACACAAAAGGCAAAAAGCTTCCACCCTCATGCTGTATTCACTCTAAGGCGGGGGGGGAAGGGAAAAACAAATAGCATAAACACAAAACCTATGAGGAGTCTTCATTTTCACAGGAAAAAAAGGAAAGCAGGGAAGAGGGGCTTGGAGTGCTGGAGGGTGGCTGTGATTATAAGTCATTTCTGCAGGGAGGCGGCACTGAGAAGGTGAAGGTTGAAAGGCAGGAGGAAGGAGGCATGTGAGTATCTGGGGGAAGAGGAACATCCACCAAGTAGGTGACATCTGAGCCAAGACCTGAAGGAAGTGAGAGAGTGAACTCTGCAGAGATTTGCGGGAACAGCATTCCAGGTAGCAGAGACAGCTGATGCAAAGGCCCTGGGGAAGGACCGACCTGAGGAGCAGCCAGGAGGCCCGTGTGGCTGCAGCAGACTGAGCGAGGGGGCGAGAGGGAGGAGGGGCGGCCAGGGCGGGGATGGGGCTGTGTCCCCAAATTGCGGTAGAATGTACATAACGTAAAATGTGCCACCTCAACCGTCTCTCGGTGCACTGGCAGCAGGCACGCTCACGCTGTCGTGCAGCCGCCCCCACCACCCGTCTCCAGAACTTTCCATGTCCCCAGACCGAGACTCTGTCCCCATGAAGCACGGACTCCCCGCCCCCTGCCCCACCCCTGGCTCCCACCGCCTGCTCTCTGTGTCTGTGGACGGGACGCCTCTAGGAGTGGGGTCACGCGGGACGCGTCCTTCTGTGTCCGGCCCCTGTCACCGCGCACAGTGACCTCCAGGTCCGTCCACGCGGCGGCAGGCGGGAGGACGTCCTCCATCCCTGAGGCTGGGTCACATTCCGGCGTGCGGATGGACCACACCGTGTGTACTGACTTATCCACCAGGGGACACTCGGGGCGTTCCCACTTTGGTGCTGCTGTGAACACGGGCGTGCAAACAGCTCTCGGAGACTTTCAATTCTTCGGATCTGTCCTCGGAAGTGGAACGGTCGGGTCACACGGCAACTCCGCGTGAAGGTTCCTGAGGAACCGCCAGACGTCTCCCTCAGCGCTGCTCCTTCCCCCTCCCCACCCCCGGCCACGCTCGCTCGAGGGCTCGGACTCCTGCGCGTCCTGGTCCTGCCGATACTCGATACTCCTCTTCTGTTTTGTTTTACAACAGCCACCCCCCCCCCCCCGTCCCCCCGCGGGGCCCCCCCCGCGCTTCCTGCGTGTGGTTCCTGCCCCCCCGGCCCCGGGCGCCCCCCCTGCCCCCCCCCCCCGCCACCCATCACCTCCGTCCGTCTGTCCGTCCAGGCCAGCGCAGACATCCTGTCCACCGCTCAGAGCACTGGACTCCCTAGGGACACGCGCCCGGTTTCGATCCTGAATGTAGCAGGACTCAGGAAATAGTGGAGAGAGGGGGCAAGTAGGTGGGTGAAGAAATGAGCCCCAGCCCCAGCCATCCGCCTCGGGTGGCTCTAGGTGATGCCAGGTCCCTTCTGGCACGCGACGAATTTGCCGTGTGTCCTGGGGGAGGTCTTCCCCCCTCTCTGAGCCTCTGTCTCTCACTGTGCATGGGGTTGCTCTAGGGCCCCCAGCCATGGCGGGGGGGGGGCGTCATCTGCAGAGGGTCAGGGACAAGGAGTCTCTCCCCTAGCGCTGGCCACACCTCCAGGCAGTTTGCTGTCCTCAGGAGCCCCTCAGAGGGACCGGGTGCAGCCATGATGGAAGGAAGCTGCATCCCACACTCTAGGACGCTCTGTGCCTTAGCTTCCCCATCGAGAAAACGGAGAACCCAGAGTCCATGGTCTCCAGATTCTGAGCTCCGTATGGGATGCTGTCCTTCCCCTGCCCACTGCCTTCCAGGGCTCTCACCCCACTCGGAGTAAAACCCACGACCCTCTCCAAGACGCATGAGACCCTGAGCGACCTACCCTGTGTCCTCCCTGCCCTCCCTCCTTCCTCTCTCCCCTTGCCCTCTGTGCTCCAGCCACACAGGCCTCCTCACTGTTCCTCTCACAGGTCAAACTCATTCCGACCTCAGGGCCTTTGCATGTGCTGTTTCCTCTCCTGGAATGCCTTTCCCCTGGCTTCAGAATCACAGCTTTCTCATCTGTCATTCAGGTCACCTGCTCAGAGAGGCCATCTTTGGCCACCCAAGCTGTCACCTTCCAACACACATCTTACTTTTATTTTCTTCACGGCAACTCAATCCAATCTAAATCTTACTTGTTTGTTACCCAATTTATTATCAGTTCCCCTCTCCCCTGGAAGGGTTTGTGTCCCTAGACCCCAGGTCAGCGCCTGGCACATAACAGAGATATGGAAAACAATTGCTGACTACCTGACCATGTACTGAGGACACCTGCAACATGAAGGACATCACTCAGAGTACGTGCATTAATCACATTATGTAAGTGAACTCCAATTTCTGCAACTACGCTGGAAGACAGCTTTCAATATTCCTTCTCTTCTACAAAGGAGAAGCCAAGACTCAGAAAAGATGAGGTGGCTTGTTCAAGATCACAGAGAAGCAAAAAAAAAAAAAAAAAAAAAAGCACAACCAGGAACAGAAACCAAGCCTGTGAGACCACAGACCTGATGGGTCATTCCCTTTCATCATGTGTGGAGGAAGGTGGCAAATGCTGGGAACGTATCCATCCACCCATCCATCCCTCCGTCTTTCATCCATCCATCTGTCCATCTGTCCATCCCTCCATCCACCCATCCATCCATCCCTTCCTCTCTCCATCCCTCCCTCCATCCCTCCATCCATCTATCCATCCATCCATGCATCCCTCCATCCACTCATCCATCCCTCCCTCCCTCTCTCCATCCCTCCCTCCCTCCATCCATCCATCCCTCCCTCCCTCC
>NC_064816.1:2275363-2275649 GCF_023721935.1 Panthera uncia | reverse complement strand
CCACTCATCCATCCATCCATCCCTCCATCCATCTATCTATTCATCCCTCCTTCCCTCCCTCCATCCATCCATCCACTTATCCATCCATCCATCCATCCACCCATCCATCCATCCATCCACCCACCCATCCATCCATCCACCCATCTATCCCTCCCTCCCTCCCTCCATCCATCCATTCACTCATCCATCCATCCATCCATCCATCCATCCACACATCCACCCATCCATTCCTCCATCCACCCATCCATCCATCCACCTCTCCCTCCTTCCCTCCCTCCCTCCATCC
>NC_064816.1:2269352-2275263 GCF_023721935.1 Panthera uncia | reverse complement strand
CCCTCCCTCCATCCATCCATCCACCCCTCCACCCATCCATCCATCCATCCATCCCTCCATCCACCCATCCATCCCTCCATCCATTCCTCCATCCCTCCATCCATCCATCCATCCATCCATCCATCCATCCTTGCATCCATCTACTCACTTATCCATCTATCTGTCCATAGTGTAACCAGCCCACCCTCCCATATCCAACCATTCCCCATCCCCACCCCCCAACCTCTCATTCCCTCATGCCCTCATCCCTCCACATGTTCCACTTCCAAATGACAAACAAGACACAGTCCCTGCCCCCACAGAGCTTACATATCAGTGAAATCCCCATGACCCCAGGCCAACAGGACTATTGCCAGATCAGTGTCTTCCCAACCCAGCAGCCCCTTCCTCTGGCACTGGTCGCCTTCAGTCCAAGGACAGCCAGTCTCCCTTGATGGCTCTCACCCTGAATCTTCACCTCCACAATCACATCTCTTTCTCTGCCTCCTCTACTCCTCTTCCAAAGTGGGTCAAGACTCAGTCTGGGAGGTGGAACGCCTAGCTATATTGCTGTGTGACTTGGGGCTGAGTGCTACGCCTCTCTGAGCCCCAACCCATCATGTGATCCATGTGAGGGAGGGGAACTTGGTCCCTTGAGAACATAGGTCTGCTTCTTTGCATTTCTAGTTTCCCCACAGTGTGGGCTCACCCCAAGGGGAAGCTTCCTCTTTTTCCATCCTTCTGAGTAAGAAGCAGGCATATCCTGAATGAGGCTGGGAGGCTGGAAAGGGGCTGGTAATGGCAGGTGAACAGACATGAAGCGCCCTTTCCACCCAAGTCTGAATTCCTCCCCTGCTCTAAATTCTTCCATGGCTCCCCAGTGCCCTCAGTCTGGGATCACAGGCCCTCCGGGGTTCAGCCCATGCTGACCCTCTGGCTTCACCTTTGGCTTCACCTCCCAGGTCCCACCTAATTCCTTCCCTCCTCCAGGTGTGCCCTCCACACCTCCAGGCCTCTGTAAACCCTGCTCCCTCTGCCCACATGCATGAGGACGTCTGCCTAGCTGACTCACAGCCATGCCCATCCCAGGGCCAGGAACACAGTCCTTGTTTCGGCGAATAAACAAATGAAGCGCTTCCTTCACCGGGCAGGCTCCTATTCTCCTTTCAAAGCCTCTGTTCTACAGCCCCTCGTCCACGCCGCCGGAGTTCCCAGGCAGAGCCCCAGATTCCTGTCCGGTTCCCTCAACCCTGCCTCCCTCCCTCCGACCCAGCCCTGACCACTCACTCTGAGTGCGAGTGCCTAGCTCTGCCTTGCCATCAGAGACCTTCGCATTTCTCGTGCCCAGTAGCGGCTCCAAAAGGCTTTCAGGAAGCGTTGGCCGAACGAACGAATGGGCGAGTAGGCATGGCCCTGCCTAATGGCCAGGCTCTCATCTGCCAATGTCAAGGGTGAAAGAGAGAGACAGGAGCCTGTGTCAGACACCCCAAGTGCCAGAGCCTCTCAGAAGGCCTCTCAGAAGAGCCTCCCGGGTAAGTCCCACAACAGAAGGGGACGCTGGGGCTCCCAAGACCCTTTGTTCCTTTCTCACCAGGGCAAACCCCCCAGCCCCCTCACCAGAAGTTTCCAGAAGTAGCACTGCTCTGGGCCTTTGCACATGCTTTTCTCTGTGCCAGGAACACCTGTCCCCACCAACGGATCCTTCTCACCCTGTAGGCGTCAGCCCAGTCCCACGATAAGCCCAGCTCCTCCTGACCAAGCATGTACTCTGTGCCTGGCTCACGGTCCTCCCCTTCCCCACTGCTCTGAGCGTGAAAGCCCCGCTGTCTCCCGACCCTGTAGGCGAGAGCACGGTCTGCCAGTAAGACTAGAGAAACCAGATCATCTCAATGCCAAGCTCAGAACTGCTCTTTTATACTGACCACCTCCTCCAGGAAGCCCTCCTGGTCTCCACACCTGCAGGGGCAGGGGCTCCTCTGGGCTGTGTTCCCACCATCGCAGCCTGAACATCAATGCCTTTAACCTCCTCCTTCCTCACTGAGTCCCTCCTACCAGACTGGGCTTTGAAGGCAAGTCAGGTCTGGGCAGGGGAGGGTAATCTGTGTTGCCCAACATCATATCCTGGGTCTGGAACGGCGCCTGGCACACAGCAAGTGCTCAATGAATGTTGGTTATATGGGGAGATGGACTCGTGTCTTGTTCAACCCATCGTGAATCCACAGGGATGCCTGGTTGCACGGATTCCCATCTCCCCATGAACGCTGCACACAGTAGGTGCTTGGTCAACACTCTCTGCCCGAAGGAGGGCAGGCATGATGTACGGCCTGTAAGGCCCCTGTTAAATCGGGGAAGAACGGGCAGCTGGGGAAACTGAGGCACGGGGAGGGGCACGCCCAGCTCAGAGTCAGGCGGCCGGCCCTGGCGGCCGGCCCCCAGCACCCCCCACGCGCCGTGCTCACAACTCCTCCCTCGGTGCCCCCGCCAGGCAGCCCTCCGTCTCCCTGGGGCTGGCGCGTCACCCTCGGAATCTCACGCCTCAGAGCTCAGCCTCCCCTCCTGCCGAGGAGTGAGCAGCTGGGGCTCCCATGGAAACCACAGGCCTCCACCCGGCCCCCCCACCTGCACCGGCCCCCCTCACAACCTCCGCTTTAAGACAAATATTGTCATTAACATGCAAATGCATATGTGATTACCGTAAATGGGGGGCCTCTCGGCGGTGGCTGCCGAGCCCTAGAGCCCTATCGTGGGAGCCTGCCCCGGGCGGGGTGGGCACCGACGCTCCTTCGGCCCCCATCGGGAGAGAGAGGGACAGCCCGGCCACGCCAGGCACCCCCGTGGGCCCCCTCTGCGGGGGCTGTCCCCTGGCCGGAGCCAGGTGGGGGGACATGGGGACACCGGCTGGTGGGAGCCCCCCAGTTCGGCCCGAGCTCCTGGCTGGGCTCCCTTTCTGGTCTGAGTGAGGAAGCGGCCTTGCAGCCTCCCTGCTCCCCCTTCTCCGTGGCTCTCCCTGACTCCCCCTCCCTGCCTCTCCCTGGGTGTGTGTGGTGGGGGGGGGGGGCTCCACTTGCCTCGGTTTCTCTCTCTGTCTGTGTGTCTCTCCTTTCCTGCTCTTGCTGTGTCTCTCGTGGTCTCTCCTTGTGTCTCTAAATCATTTCTCTGTCTGTCTCCATCCCTTATCTTAAAAACAAAACAAGCCAGCGCCCAAGGGCCTGCCCTCTTGCTGAGGACCCTGTCTTTCCCATCCTGCCCCCTACCCCGACACTCAGGTCCCAGAGCCCCCCCCTCCCCCGGCACGGCTGGACCTCCCACCTGTCACTTGGTGTCACGGGGGCCCCACAGGCCATCAGGCATCGGGGTGCCTCATGCCACAGCCCCTTCCTCCCCAACACCATCTTTGAGGGGGGGCCGACTCTTGTCTGGGGGGGGACCTGTCACCACTCCATCACACAGATGTACTTTTGTATTCCCTGGGGTGGAGGGGACACAGGTGGGAGACAGTGAGGGCCCAGGCTCTGATGGGTGTTTGGGAGCCAGTACTGACCCCTCCCGGCCTCAGTTTCCCTTCCATGTGAAATGCGCTGATGCTCGCAAGCCCACCCCAGTGGCCATCCCTTCGGTGGGGGACTGAACAGGCCCCAGGTATGACAGTTAAGGATGAGATGATGGTCAGGACAGGGATGATGATGACCCATGCTGCTGTCCCTTTTAGCACCCCCGGTGTCCGTCGTCATGGGATCCCCTAGCATTCGGGAGCCCAGAAGGCTCTGGGGCTGGGGGGGGGAATCTCTCCCCCCACCCTCACCCCCGCCGGGGCCACACCCCCAGCCCTCGCTGCTCTCAGCCAGCGCCAACAGCAGGCATCCTGTGCCCATTGGCTCCCCAGAAATGAAACCAGGGAAGTGTTGGCAGGAGGCGCCTGAACACCCCCTGTACTTCCCATTCATCACTCCGCCTCCCTTTGGCTGAGACCCAGAGAGGGGCAGCCACTGGCCAAAGGTCACACAGCGGAGCCATCATCCTAGCTGCTGGCCCTTGAGACCCCCTCACCTCCAGCTCCCTCCCACAGGTGAGGCCCAGCCAGGCCCAGCACAGGGGGTGTCAGGAGAGAGATCCGGTGTTGGAGGATGGGCGGGAGGAGACGTCCCCCTCCCCACCCCCTGCAGCCGGGGGCCCCTGGGAAGTGAAGGGTGGGAGCTGGGTGTCACGGACACCCGACTGCCTAATTGTCACCCTTCTGGGAAAGACCCCGAGACGCCCCTAAGCCTAACAATCCCCAGCCAGGAAAAAAAATAACCCGACATTCAAGAGGCCCTGCTTTGCGGACAGTGGGGGAAACTGAGGCTCCAGCCCAGGCGGAAACCCAGCCACAGTCCGTCCCTTCCCCTGGTGGGGGTGGGGGGGTGTCCAGGGGAGATTTAAAAATGAGCAAAGGGAGGAGGGCCACCCGGTGTGTGCACCCCCTGCACCCCATCAGCTTCCCTCACTCAGAGCCCACCAACAGCCTATCAGTCCAACATTGGGGGGGGGCACGTGGACACCCCCTCCAGCCCCCATCAGAATCTTTCTAGAAATGGGCCCTTCGGCCGTACCGGGGGCGGGGGGCTTGTGCAAAGCGCCCTCCATGCAGCCATGGACCCCTTAGCTTGACTCATGGGCAAATGGGAGCCCTCTGCCCTCCTAGTTCACATAGAGGAATTCGATTTTCCAAGCTCCCCCCCCCCCCTTTTTTTTTTTTTTTTTGGTGATGGTTGGATTTGAAAAGAGGTGGGGGATGGGAGGGGTTTCTTTCCTCCCCCTAGGATACCAGCTGGAGGGTCTAGCTACAGTGACAGGCCCTGGGTCCATCCCACCAGACTCTCCCTATGGCCTGCCCGGGTCCATCATTCATTCATTCATTCATTCATTCACTCATTCATTCATCCATCCATCCATCCATCCAACAAGCATGTATTCATGCTTCCCATGGCAGCCACAGAGAAGAAGGGGGACAACGGGGTCTGAAATAGGTCATGAGCCCCGCTCCATCCCCAAGGAGCCTCCAGGGTCCTGCCAGGGGTGTCCAGCACAAAGCCTTCACTGTCCCCACCCTCGGTCACCGACACCTGATGGGAGAGCCGTCAAAGCCACCGTCATTCAGACACTGGGCCCATGATCCGAGCCCAGGGCTGGGGCCACAGTCCCTGGGCGCCTCCTCCCAGCATCCCATCTGAGGGAGAATCAGGTGGGAGGGAGGTGGGCAGGCCTCCCCACCCCTCCTGCCTCCCCCACTGTGCTCCCGGGTCGCCCACGCCTCCCCGTCCACCTTAGGATCTGGGCTCTGCCAGATGGACGGTCCAGGCTCATCGTCTTTGGCCTCAGACCTCAACACATTGCTAACAGGCTAGGCCAGTTTTAACTTGAGCCAAAGGTGGAGGCAGGGAGGGGGAGGGCAGAGAAATGGAGGGGGGATGCTGATCCAAACAGAGAGGATGGGCGGCGGGGGTGGGGGGGGAGGGCAAACCATAGCATTTTAACCACCCAGGGCTGGGGAAGCTGGAGCCCCCCCCCACTAGCCTGGCTCAGCTCCCTGATACCCCCACCCCGCTTTCTTTGTAGTTACCGATTAGCCCGGGGTCCTGGGCATCCGTGTCCCCTGCGGCTGGCCGGACCTGCCCCGCTGGCCTGGCTTTGTGAAAATGACCAAAGCAATGGAGTCCAGAGGTGCAAACTTCCCCGACGGGGCCTGGGGAGGCCGAATGAATGAGGGGGTGGGCAGGGAGGGGTGGCGAGGTCCGGGCAGCTCCTCCAGCAAAGGGGCAGGAAAGAGTGGGTGAGGGAGGGAGGAAGGGGTGGGGGTCCAGGGGGAACGGGAGGGAGAGGCAGAGAGAGAGAGAGAGAGAGAGAGAGAGAGAGAAGGATGCTGGGGGGGGAGAGGATGGGAGGTAGAGGGAGA
>NC_064816.1:2268927-2269252 GCF_023721935.1 Panthera uncia | reverse complement strand
GGGGGGGGGGCCAGCTCGAATCTGTCAGCTGCACCCCCAGAGGGGGGAGGAGGGGTAGGTGGAAAAGGGGGAGAGCAATGATGCCGTGGCGGCGGCGAGCGGAGGGAGGAGGTGAGGAGGGGAGGGCTGGGGGAGAGAAGATGCCGGAAGGTGGGGTGGGGAGGCCGAGGGAGGAGAGCGGAGGGCGGGGAGGGGGCCGGGGCGCCCACCTTTGTGCATGCCCGTGTAGGGGTCTTTGAGCACCGTGAGCTCGTAGATGCGGCCGAACTGCTCGAAGAGCGGCTTGAGGTCCTTCTCGTCCAGGTTGCGCGGGATCTGGCCCACG
>NC_064816.1:2233881-2263927 GCF_023721935.1 Panthera uncia | reverse complement strand
GCCGGCGGCGGCGGCGGCGGCGGCGGCGGCGGGCGGCGGGCGGCGGGCGGACTCGCAGCTGGAGCGACGGACGCCGCCTCCCGCCTCCCTCCCGCCCCGTCCCCGCGCCCTCCTCCCTCCTCCTCCGCGCGCCCGCTCGCTCCAGCATCAGGACCACAAAAGGGCGGCTCCGCAGCGGCCCCTGGCGGCCGGAGCGCGCGTCGACGCGGCGGCGCCTCCCGCGCCCCGTGCGGGCGGGGGGACCGAGGCCGGGGTGGGGGGTGGGGGGGGGGGGGGGGGGGGGGGGGGGCCCGCGGCACCCACCGCCACCAACACGAAGAACGTAAGGGTGGCGCGCGGTCCTGTGGGGTGCCTCCCGGGCGTTTACCCCGTCCTCGGCGCTGGTAAGCGCGTAACTCGGTAACGATGGTGATAGTTAAGAGTATCGTAATAATAGTAATTAAAGTAATAATACCGGCAGCAAAACATAAAGGAACGCTTTATATACACATACACACACACACACGCATATATATGTATATATACATATATGGATAGATGCATAGATGCATCGATGTATATACACACATATATGAATTTTTAAAAAATGTTGATATATATAAATTTTTTATATATATTTATATTTATATATATGTATAAAATTATTGCCAAATGAGCTAACATACCATGCGTACGGTGTGCTCTAGGCTTTGGGAGTAGATTCCCATGAGTCATCACTTACATCCAGCACCCGGTGCTCATCCCAAGCAGTGTCCTCCTCAATGCCCATCACCCACTGCCCCCTCTCCCCCATCAATCCTCAGTTGGTTCTCCGTATTTAAGAGCCTCTTATGGTTTGACTCCCTCTCAGTTCGTATCTGTTTTTTTTTTTTCCTTCCCCTCCCGCATGGTCTCCTGCTAAGTTTCTCAAGTTCCATATATAAGGGCAAACGTATATCTGCCTTTCTCTTACTGACTTATTGCGCTCAGCAGAACACCCTCCAGTTCCATCCACGTTGCGTAAATGGCAAGATTTCGTTCTTTTTCTTTGCTGAGTAATATTCCCTTGTAGAATATACACCACATCTTCTTTAGCCATTCACCTGTTGATGGACATTCGGGCTCTTTCCATACTGTGGCTATTGTCGATAGTGCTGCTATAAACACTGGGGTGCATATGCCCCTATGAATGAGCACCCCTGTATCCTCTGGGTGTATTTGCAAACGACATATCAGATAAAGGGCTAGTATCCAAACTCTATAAAGAACTTACCAAGCTCCACACCCAAGAAACAAACAGCCCAGGGAAGAAATGGGCAGAAGACATGCATAGACACTTCTCTAAAGAAGACATCCAGATGGCCAACAGGCACATGAAAAGATGTCCAACGTCGCTCCTCATCAGGGAAATACACATCAAAACCACACTGAGATGCCACCTCACGCGGGTCAGAGTGGCTAACATGAACGACTCAGGCAACAGCAGATGTTGGCGAGGATGCGGACAAAGGGGATCTCTTCTGCACTCCTGGTGGGAATGCAAACTGGTGCGGCCACTCTGGAAAGCGGTGAAGAGGTTCCTCAAAAGACGAAAAATAGAGCTACCCTATGACCCAGCAACAGCACTACTAGGAATTTATCCAAAAAGGGACACTTCGATACTACCACGGGCAAGGCACTGTGTTCAGGACCTTTAAGTTGATAGCTTACTGAGTAGAAATAGCCATCATCCTCCGGGGATTTGGCAGCAAAAAACTCCCAAAAACCAAAAACCAAAACAAAACCAAAAACCCCAAAGAACAAAGATGTAAAAAAAAAAAAAAAAAAAGAAGAAGAAACAGCAACCGTTGTGTTTTTATCAACGGTAACCAGAAATAACATTTTTTCCCCTCACGCTTGCTGTGTGTGCACATACTATTCAAAATATTTCAAAGGATAGTGACACAAATTTGGACCGAGTGCTCTATGGGCATCATGACACCCGGCCTTAAAACTCTTCAAAGATGTCCCCAAATTAAAGGCAGAGTCATCTCCACAGCCCACAAGGCCCTGCGGGACCTGCCCCGTCCCCTCCCTGCCTTTCCCTCCTCCCTCTCTCCCCCTTGCCTGTTTTGCTGCAGCCACATGGGCCTCCTGGCTGTTCCTCCCACACGCCAGGCCCAGTGCTGCCCCAGGGCCTTTGCACAGGCTGTGCCCTCTGGCGTGCCCTCTCCCAGATGGTGCATGGCTCACTCTTTCATTCCTCAACACCTTCTCTCTCCACCTTATCTAAAGTCATTCGGCCCCCATCACACGCTTCCTCAGGCTTGCTTTTTCCTCCATAGCATTTACACCCATTTTAACTTAATTCTAATATGCTATATATTTAATTGTTTATTAATAAACCACACAGCTCTCTCCAGGTGCCAGGCTCTGTGCTAGGTGTTCGACATGTACAAACTCATTTAATCCACACAACAAACCCTTGGGTGGGTACACATAAACGGATTCTTACAGACTGTAGTCAGAGTCAGTAGACGACGTGACTCTTGACCTCGGGGTTGTGAGTTCGAGCCCCACGTCGGGTGTAGAGATGACTTAAAAATGAATTAGATAAATAAACTTAAAAAAAACCACTCAGTGTAATATTTAAAAGATCAAAATGCAAAAAATACAAGGGACACGATATCAAAAATTTAAATAAAGGCAGAATTAGTATTCCTGAGTTTTCCCGTTGACTCAGCATGGCAGTGTTACTGATCCCTGATTTTAATTTTTAATTTATTGTATTTTTATTCATTTTAAATTTAAAATGTTATTTCAAAACCAAGACGGTATCAGTGACAATGTCACGCTGAGCCAAAGGAAAAAATCAGTAATACTGATTCTATTTAAAATGTCGACATTCGGGGCACCTAGATGGTTCAGTCGGTTAAGCGTCTGACTCTTGATTTCAGCTCAGGTCATAGTCTTAAGGTTTGTGGGATCGAGCCCCGTACCGGGCTCTGTGCTGACAGTACGGAGCCTGCTTGGGATTCTCTCTCTCTCTCTCTCTCTCTCTCTCTCTCCCTTCCTCTCTGCCCCTCCCGCGCATGCTCTCTCTCTCTCTCTCAAAATAAATCATTAAAAAATAAAATAAAATGTTGACATTCTGTTCGTTATGGATTTGTTGTTCATGAGTGTTGATTTTTAAAACTGCATGAAAATAATCCCTATCTTGATGACTGAGTTTCCTGCACCCCCTTAAACTGCTCCGCAGGTGAGCTCACCCCGGTCCCTCCCTGCGCAACCAACCCTCAGAGCAGCCGTAAGAGGGAAGTAATGTTTCTATACTCACTTGGCACAGGGGAAACTGAGGCTCAGAGAGGTCGAGTCGCTGGTGTAAGGCCACGCACAAAGAGCGCCGGGACTTGAACCCGGCCGGCCGACCCCGGAGCCCGCAACTTCCCAGGACCCCGCACCGTCTTCCTCCAGCTACAGGTGGCTAAGCCTCAAGTTCCTTATTCGCCAAGTGACACCCCAGAGCGAACGGGGTGAAGTCCCCGGCGTGGATTCAGCGAGCTCATGGGTGAGGCCCCGTACAGCGCCTGGAACATTCTCCGCCCCCCCCCCCCCCCTCCATAAACGGCTGCTGTCAGGACCATTACTGGCAGGGACCTGCCCACCCCCAGACTGGAGCAGGACATCAGGCTTGGCTAGGAAGCGGGGGAGGGAGGGGTCACGGGTCCTCTTACAGCCTCCAGCCCTTGGTCCTGCCCAGCGCCCCCCCCCCCCCCCGCCCTGTTCCCGCTCAGCCCCAGGATGGGCTCGTGGAGCCGAGCTGGAGGCAGGCACCGTCTCCATGGAGATCTGAGCCTGATGCCCGAAGCCCTGTGGGCCTCTGATGTGCCAGGAGAGTGGGGAAAGGACAGAAATTAAACCCAGCAGGCCCCCTGTGAGCCAGAGATGCCTTTTCCTCACTCGCTTACTTCTACCCCAAACAAAGGGGTGGGGAAGGCGCTAGAGAGAGCCCAGCCCGGCTCCACACTGACCTTGGGGACGTTAAACCCAGCATCCCACCGTCTGAACGATACCCGTCCCTGGAGCTCATTCCCTGACCCGGGTGGGGTCAGAAAGCAGCCTGTGCACCTGGAAACATCTGGAGCCCACACGGCCGATGCTGCAATTTGTGAGACCCGGTCACAATCGGCATCCTACCAGTTGGGACGGTACTGAAGAAGCGGGGGTGGGGGGGGGGGGGGGGGGGCGGGCCCCGGGGGTGGGGGGGGGGGGGGGTTGGGGGTTGAGGGAGGCTTCCAGCAAGTCCCTCGGCTCCCCGGTCTTGGGGGCCCGTGCCTGCCAAGACAGGTGTCAGAATGTCCTCATCATGGCACCGCGTGGACCGACATGCCGTGGACACCTGGGTGGCCTCCGCCTCCCGGCCATTGTGAATCCTCTGCTGGGAACAGGGGTGTGCAAAGCATCCGTTCACGTCCCAGCAATCGGCTCTTTGGGGTATAAACCCGGAAGCTGAATCGATGGGTCAGATGGCGACTCTATCTTTAACGTTGTGAGGACCCGCCACACTGTTTTCCACCGCGGCTGCCTCGTCTCACATTCCCCGAGGGCTCCGATCTCCCTGCATCCTCGCTGACACCTGTTATTCTGTTATTTCCTCTTTTTTTTTTCTTTTTTTAAGTAGCAGCCACGTTGGTGGGTGTGAGATGCACAAGCACTATTTACGTGACATTTTCCTTGTTATCAGTCACCTCTTGAAAAAAAAAACAAACCTCAAATAAATTTATCGTAAAGGCAAATTTACATTGTTGCCTTTGAAAGGAACGAGGTTCAGGGGCGCCTGGGGGGCTCAGTCGGTTAAGCGTCTGGCTTCAGCTCAGGTCATGGTTTCACAGCTCGTGGGTTCGAGCCCCGCGTCGGGCTCTGTGCCGACAGCTCAGGGCCTGGACCCTGCTTCGGATTCTGTGTCTCCCTCTCCCCCCCCACCCGCCCCCACTTCGCTCACGCTGTCTCTCTCTCTCTCAAAAATAAACATTAAACATTTTTTAAATAAAAATAAAAATAAAATAAAAATAAAAATAAAAAAATAAAAGAAATAAGGTTTATTAGATATGCGGGTAGCAGGTTTCAACTGGACACTGACGCTTTCACTCTGCATGAGAAGCGTTACAGACCCGTTAGCCCTGGAGAGATTTCCTCTGACTTAAATGGAACAGCAAGTGGGCTTGGAAAAGGTGGGCCTTTCTCACGCTACGGTTTTTCCATCCATCTCTGAAAATCCCAGTGGGGTTTCCCCGCATTTTGGGAAACCCTGCTTTAGGGGACAGGGCTCTAACCCTGATAAAGAGCGGTTTGGGCTGTGTGGCCTTGGGTGAGTCACCTCAACTCTCTGGGCCCCAGCTCCACTATCAATAAATCGTGGGGAGGGGCAGTGACAGTTCTGTGAAGGGAATCTGTGAGGCTCAAGGGATGCCACGGATGGGGAGTGGGGTGAGCCCCCCAGTCCCGAAATAACAGTGTCCAAGAAACACCGAGTTTCTACACTCCCTACAAATTTACTTAAATCCTGATTCTTGCCATCCTTCCCCTGGCTGGTGGGAAGCCCCTGGGACTGACTTACCTGTGTCAAAACCCCTTCCTCCCCAAGCATGGAGGAGGCGGCCCTGGGCACCCCCTCCAGGCCATGTATGTCCTGAGAACTCCCCCCCACCTCTGCTTAGGATCCTTCCCGAGAGCAACTGGAAGGAGACACTTTGTAAACTGTAAGGAGACATCAAGAAGGACTTGGGAGGCACAGCAGGAACTTTCTGGGGGCAGGAAAGCCAAGCCCAGAGAATAATGCCAAGGCCACGAGTGGGATCGACACCAGCGACCACTGTATCAGCTAGCTATAGCTGTGTAACAAACTTACAACCAACTCACTGGCCCGGAACACGTGTCTCCTGCTCGTGGCTTCCCTGGGCCAGTAATTGGATCACAGCGAGCCACGTCCCACGAAGCTGCAATCGAGGGCTCAGCCTGGCGGCATCCAGAGCGCAAGTTCTCTCCACGCTCGGGGCTTTGCCGTCCACGCTTTCTTGCTCGGCCCCCGGTGCCACCCGCATTCCTCACCACACAGCCCCCCTCCAGGGCCGTGTGTCTCGGGGCCCGCAGGACAATCTGCTCCTGTCGGCTAAGGCGAAGTCTTTCCTGGAAAGGGCGTGTGCCCACCTGGGCATCCTGCCCAAAATGTGGGTTCTGACCCTGCCCGTGGAGGGAAATGGCGGGTCAGCGGGCAGAGTGGGGCCTCTGCCCTTTGGTGGTCTCCGTACGGCCAGCCTGAGTGTCTCCCTGGGTGATGGTCAGCTTGAACGTGTCCCTTTGGACCCTGATGCCTCTTGGCCCTGCTCTGCCCTCCACGCCCTCCAGCCCCTCACTGCTCAGGCTGCCTACCGCTCTTCTAGCACATTCCAGAGGATCTAGGGGCTGGTGATGTGTCCGCTGGGCACATACATCACATCTCTACTCATCCCAGATGCCTCCTGCCTCCACACATCCACACAGAGCAGAGGTGTCTGGTCCTCACCGGCCCGCCTCAACTGTCCTCCCTTGTGCTGGGAAGGAGCTACCCCTTCCCTCCTGCGGGAACCCCGATCTCCGCTGGGGTTCTCCCAAGTCCCTGATCCCTGCCCTGTGGCCCCTGGGATGGAAAATGATTCCTCCTTGGGTCAACCTCTCGATGCCCCCTCTCAACAAACTCCGCTCGGCCCAGTGAGCCTGGGAGGAGGGGGCATCGCCTCCCTCCGCCTCCCCGGGTGGGGCTCTGCCCTCCGGCCACCGCGCATGTGGCCAGGCATGGACGCCTGCCCCGGAGGGTCAGTGAATTCTTCCTGTGGGAATTTGAGGCTGAGAGCGAGGGGAGCCCTCCATGGGACTGAGTGAGTGCCTGTCAGAACCGGTTGGGGTCGTCTCCTGTAGGATTCCGTGCGTGTGAAATGTTCAGAACAGCAAGTCCGGAGACGGACAGCAGACCGTGGCTACCAGAGGCTGGCGGAGCGACTGTCGATGGGGACCAGTGTCTTTTAGGGTGATGGAATATTCTGGAATTAGGCATGACGGATGCACAACCCTGTGCATGTACTACAAACCACAGCCAAGGACGCTTTAAAAGGGTGAGTTTTGTGGGAAGCCATCAAAATCTGGGGAGAAAGCAGGCAAAAAACCTCTTTGACCTCGGCCACAGCAACTTCGTACTCAACACGTCTCCGGAGGCAAGGGAAACCAAAGCAAGAATGAACTACTGGGACCTCATCCAAATAAAAAGCTTCTGCACAGCGAAGGAAACAATCGGCAAAACTAAAAGGCGACTGACGGAATGGGAAAAGATATTTGCAAACGACACGTCAGATAAAGGGTTGGTATCCAAGATCTATAAAGAACTTATCAAACTCAACACCCAAAAAAACCCAAATAATCCAGTGAAGAAATGGGCGAAAGACATGAATAGACACTTCTCCAAGGAAGACATCCAGATGGCCATCAACACATGAAAAAATGCTCAACATCACTCATCATCAGGGAAATACAAATCAAAACCACCATGAGATACCCCCTCACACCTGTCAGAATGGCCAACATTAACAACTCAGGCAACAACAGATGTTGGCGAGGATGCGGAGAGAGAGGAGCTCTTTTGCACTGTTGGTGGGAATGCAAGCTGGTGCGGCCACTCTGGAAAACAGTGTGGAGTTTCCCCAAATAATTAAAAATGGAACTACCCTACGACCCAGCCATTGCACTACTAGGCATTTACCCAAGGGATACAGGCGTGCTGTTTCGAAGGGACACATGCACCCCCGTGTTTATAGCAGCACTATCGACAATAGCCAAAGGATGGAAAGAGCCCAAATGGCCATCGATGGATGAATGGATAAAGAAGATGTGTAATACACACACACACACACACACACACACACACACACACAACCGGAGTATTACTCGGCAATCAAAAAGAATGAAATCTTGCCATTTGCCACTACGTGGATGGACCTGGGGGGTATTATGCGAAGCGAAATTAGTCAGAGAAAGACAAATATCATAGGACTTCACTCATATAAGGACTTTAAGAGACAAAACAGGTGAACATAAGGGAAGGGCAACAAAAATAACATAAAAACAAGAAAGGGACAAAACAGAAGAGACTCATAAATATGGAGAACAAACTGAGGGTTACTGGAGGGGTGGTGGGTGGGGGGATGGGCTACATGGGGGAGGGGGATTAAGGAATCTACTCCTGAAATCATTGTGGCACTAGATGCTAACTTGGATGTAAATTAAAACAATAAATTTTTAAAAAGTTTACTTAAAAATACAAAGCAAAAGAAAAAATGTAGGAGGGATGGGGTGAGGGGCACCCGCCCTCCATGGCCATCAGAGTGTCACCCAGACCGGAGGGTGGCCTTTGAGGAGCACCGGGGTCCGCACACAGAACCTCCCCACAACTTAGGGGTCACCAAGGGAAGAAACCCCAGATGACACATTAGCCACGTCACCAGGGTTCACGCCCCGGGCGGGACATGGCACCCGGGTTTCACTTCTGTCTGTGGTATCCCCGTGCCCTCCCCCAACACAGAAGCTGAACCCCATCCTGTGGACACACCAGAAAGCCAGGACTGTGGGGGCTGTTCTACAGAAGAGTGGCCAGGACCCCTAAAAGTGCCAAGATCCTAAGACACAAAGGTGGGGAGTGCTCCAGGGGTAAAGGAGGCTAGAGAGACAGAATCCCGGAAGGCGGGCGTGATCCGGAATGTTCTTTACCACGGAGGATGCTGGTGGGGACAATGACCAACGCTGGAGTCAGTCTGTCATCTTTATTGGTGTCCGCTTCCTGAGCTGGGCGGGTGCTCTGTGAGGAGGGCACTTTAGGAAACGCATTTGGGTTTAGGAGCGGGGTGAGGGGACAGACAGGGAGAGGGAGAAACGCAGGAAGCAGATGTGAAATGTCAGCGTTTGCAGACTGCACGGAGGCTTTAAAAACTTCCGGGTGTTTCTAGAACGTTTCCGTAAATCTGAAATGATGTCCAGATAAAAAGTTAGGAAACAGGGGCGCCTGGGTGGCTCGGTCAGTGGAGCGTCCGACTTCGGCTCAGGTCACGATCTCACGGTTTGTGAGTTCGAGCCCCGCGTCGGGCTCTGGGCTGACAACTCAGAGCCTGGAGCTTGCATCGGATTCTGTGTCTCCCTCTCTCTCCGCCCCTCCCCTGCTCACAGGCTGTCTCCCTCAAAAATAAACATTAAAAAAAAAAATTTTTTTTTAAAGTTAGGAAACAGAAAGCAAATGTTTGGGAAGCACGGGGTTAGCACCCCCATCTGTCCCTTTAGAGCCGTGCCCGCCATGAGCCTCTCTCTCTGTCTCTCTCTCTCTCTCTCTCTCTCTCTCGTGCCTTCTTCCCAGAGATCTCTCTGGTCTCGGGCCGGCCCCTGGAGTCCTGGGCCACGACGGGTGGAGACATCTCTGCAGCCCCTTGGAACCACGTGTCCTCAGCAGCCGGCTCACCCCTCCCCGGGCCTCCGGACGGATCAGAAGCAGGAGCGTCTCTCAGAGGCCGCGAGTGTGTGCTCAGTGCCAAACAACCACGGCTCCACCTTGCTCTCTGGACAGTCTCTCCACGGAGGTGGGGGATCGCAGGCTCTTCCTGGAGAGGGCTGGGGGGCAAACATCTTGGGCTTGGGGGGGGCACAGGGTTCCCCCACTCCCCGCTCAGCTCCAGTGCCCATGATACGTAACAAGCGGAGCGTGGCCACGTGCAAGTGAAACTTTATTTACAGCCACGGGTAGCCGGCCTAGGCCACGGGCCCCAGCGTGCTGACCTCCGGGTGCATGGGCTCCCCCCAGGGCTCCGAAAGGCACCCGGGAAGGTTTGTGATGGCCGAAGGTTGGGGAAAGCTATGCGTCCGTCAGCAGGAAAGTGGGTCCCTCCAGGCAGCTTCCCGGGACGGAATATTAGACGGCGACAAAAAAGGGACGTGCGTGTGTAAGAGGACGCCAGACCAGGACACTTTGATGCTGTTGGTGTAAAATGTTGAAGCCGCACACACGACACGGCTGAAAAGTGTCCGGGTCTCTGAAGAACAAGAAGGATACAGGCTGGGGACGGTGACTCCAGGGAGACCGAGGTGGCTTGGAAGGAGGTTCACTTGTGTTTTACTGCCTCAAAACAAAGGCCCCTGGGGTAGAGGTCAAAGCCACGTGTGACCCCCGTGGGGTCCTCACGGAGGCTGCAGGATGCTTGTTGGATTTCACCTTCGCCCAAATCATTTGCTGCCGCTGCCCAGGGCTAATGACACTTCACTTATCCACACCGAGGAGGCCCACGGAACAAAGTCACCTTCCCGACCATCCTCCGGGAGCCAGTGACCTTTCCAAACGCAAGCCGGGCCCCATCCCTCCTCCCCTCGGCCCACCTCCTCCCCACATTCCTCAACACGTTGGGAGTAAGAGGCAGAGGCCCTGCCGATTCGCTGGAGGGCCCGCAGGGCCCTCCCCGCCTCCCTCTCTCCCCATGGCTCACACTGCTCCTCCCACACACCAGGCACCGTCCTGCCCCGGGGCCTTTGCACAGGCTGTGCCGGATGCCTGGACCACCGTCCCTAATTTCCCCACGGCTTAATCCTTGTCATTCCGACTTTACTCAACGGCCTAGTTTAGGGCCTCTCACCGTCCAGTCCCCATCTGTTCTTTCCTTAGTCACCCGTCTTCCCAGCAGACGGCGAGCCTCAGGGTGTGGCTGGGAGAGTGTCTCCCTCCGTGTCTCCCCCGGCCCGGCGTGGCACCTGGCACATGGCAGGTGGGCAAGGACTGGTTGACTCCACAGCCTCATGACACTAGTCCGCAGTGACACGATGGGCTGTCGCCTGGGGACGAAGAGGGCACTGGGACAGGTGGCGACGGAGAGGGAGGGACCGTTCCAGAGCAGTCGTACGTTCACACGTGAGGTGGTGTCGACACTGCGTCTTGGTACCTCACACCACACACTGCGAGAAACCAGGCTGAGCCTTGAACAACACGCGTTTGAACCGAGTGGGTCCCCTTGCACGTGCCTCTTTTACAGCACAGCGCTGGGATCTGTCTCCTCTTCCTCGTGATCGTGACTAGAGTTAACTTTCTCTCCCCAGCTTACTTTGAGAATACAGCAGATAACACACAGAACATGCACATATCCCAGCAGGTAGCACGCATAACACACAGATCAGATCAGGTAACACACAACGTACAGAGATCGCAGCAGGGAACACGGCTAACACACACACATCACAGCAAGGAACACACGTAACACACGTATCGCAGCCGGTAACTCGTAACACACTATTGTGTTCATCGGCTGCTGGCATCATTGCTCAGGCTTCTGGTCGAGTGGAGGCTATCAGTTGTCAAGCTCTGGGAAGTCAAAAGTTGTATGCAGAGTTTCGACAGCGTCCCTAACACCCATGTCAAGGGTCAACCGTATTTAAAACTTATGCGATTTTCAAAATGAGATTTCATATACACCACACACTCTAGGAAACAGGACGGAAAAAACTCCAGCTACAGTGATTGGTGGCTTGTTTTCCTGGTTTCTTTTTTTAAAATTAATTATTTATTTATGTTGATTTTTGAGAGAGGCAGAGCACAAGCAGGGGAGGGGCAGGGAGGGAGCGGGACACAGATCTGAAGGTGAGCTGTCAGCACAGAGCCTGACGCGGGGCTCGAACCCACGAACCGTGCGATCGTGACCTGAGCTCGAGTCGGACGCTCAACCGACTGCGCCACCCCACCCGGGCGCCTCCGTTTTCCCGTTTTCAGGCCATGGAACTTTGTGTGTAAAAAGGAAAAGGAAAAATCCGTGTACGTTAACACGAGTAGATGACCGTCTGGCTTCTCCCTCTGAACCGTGCGGAGTTTTACCTGGGTCCGTGGGGGGGGGGGGGGCGGGGGCGGGGGAGGGCCGAGGGGAAGGGAGATGGTCCCGACGCTGGGGCTGGGGGTCCCTGGGGAAACCCGGCCAGTCCTCGCTCCAGGCCCAGCCCACCACGGCGGTGGCCCCTCCCCTCGGGCGCCGGTATCCCCTCCCCCTCCCCCGCCCCGTCCAGCCCATCCTTCCGCCTGGACCTGCGCGGTCCTCGGGTCCTGGAGGCCTCCCGCCCTCGTCCTCCCCGCAGCGGCCACGGGAGGGCGCCCGCGAGCACGCCACCGAGCGAAGGATCCCCTCCGGGACTCCCTGCAGCCCGTCTACACTACCTGCCGGCGGCTCGGAGCTCTGAGACTGCGCGCAGGCTGTCCTCTCCCACATCAGAACACCAGCCCCTGAGAACACCTTGTTTGTTCTCACTGAACACCACAGAGGACACACGGACGCCGTTAACCGGCCGACAGATCTGGGTGGAGCCGAGCAGGGTAAGCCTGGGGGGGCAGGCACCTGGCGAGAGCTCCCAGGCCTGGAGCAGAGACCCGGGCCCTGTAAACCCAAAGTGGAGCGTTGCACCCGAGCGCCGCAGTGGCTGTGCTCCGGCCCGGACCGCCCTGGAGACTGGTTTGGGACTGGGGGCCAGGGGAGGCGGGATGATGGGGGCAGCCTGCATACAGCCCCCTGCCCCCCCAGCCCCGATTCACACCCAAGAGAGCCTCAGCACGTGACCTTCTCTGGAAAGAGGGTCTTTGCATATTTATCAGCAGAGAGGTTGTGGTACTGCCCCAGGGGTGGGGGCCTGAGAGCGGGAGAGAAGCAGACGGAATGTGCAGGCACAGCTGAAGCCACACGCCTACAAGCCAAGGGACCCGAGAGAGCCAGGAACAGACTGTCGGGGACCCAGGAGCCAGCCCTGCCCATGCCCTGCCCCTGACTTCTGGCCTCCAGAGCTGGGAGACCAGAAACTTGCTCAGGGTGCCCGGTTGGGGTACAGCTGCCCCAGGAATCAAACACACGTGATCCCACTGGACAGCGAGTGGGTTTCCACCCTCAGCTGGCAGCTGGGGGGGCAGGAAGGACCGACCCCGCTCACCTGGCCCAAGGCCCCTCAAGGAGCACAAAACACCTTAGAAGCACCTCCCGGACAGGACACGAGAGGCGGATCATTCGATATGGCTTTATTTTCTGATCGTCCAAGTCCGTCCCCAACCAGCCTGAGCTCTGAACAGTTAGCAGTCCTGACGGCTGCCCCAGCAGGAGGGACACCCACTGGGCAGGCACACGTGGGGAAGACGGGCCAACACCGGTCCTCGAGTCCTGCCCCCAGAGGTGGCCGGGCTGGCTGGGCACTCGGTAAACAGTCTCTGGGGGAGACAGGCCACCCAGCAGGGCAAGGGGGGGTGGTGCAGAGGCAGGAGAGCCTGTAGACCCCACACCTGCCCCTCCCTGTGCCTGGGGGGCTGGGACAGGAATGGTCTGGCTTGGCGAAGGCAGGAGGCCCAAGGTGGAGACGGAGACACAGCCCCCAGGAGCCCGTCCCTGCAGTGGGTGGTGAGCTGGCTTCTGGGGAGGGCTGGCTGGGGGGGGGGGGGGCACGTGGGAGGGAGCGGTCCCCCTGCTCTCCAGACCCTCCGTTAAGGCCTCCCTGGGGGCTGAGGCAGGTGCCCAGAGCCTCCCTCATCCTGACCCTCCCCTCGGCACAGAACACCTCACTGATTATATTGCTAATGAATCGGTTCGCCTGGGTCTCCCTGAGATCAATCTCAGCAGCACTGGAGGCCCCCTCCACACCCTTCCCTTCCAAGGAGCCTGATTTGTGGGGTTCAGGCCCAGACCTTCCTCTCCAGGTCCCAGGTCCCGGGAAGGGCAGCAGCCCCGTGGGCCCCACAGCCACGTCTTCTCCAGCAAACGCTCTCCTCGATCCCCAGCCTGGGTGCCGTCCTCAGACACGGGGGCACCGGATGCCCCCAGAACACAGCCTCCACTCCACAGGTGAGGAGACCGAGGCCCAGAGAGACCAAGGGAAGGGGCAGAGGGCTAGGGTGCCTCCTCTCTCCACGCCTGTCTCCCGCCCCAGGGGCGTCGGGGCAGCCGGGTCCCCAAGGGACAGGCTCAAGTGCCCCGGGCACGGCGGGAGGGCAGAGGCTGTGACAAGCCACGGGCTCGGGGGACACGTGCTCCAAGGCCGCACCCGAGGCGAGAGGCCAGGGTGGGGGGACCCAGCCTCCGAGGGATGGGCTGGTGCTGCCCGGCAGACAAGAGGCTGAGCACCCACATCACCAGGTGGACGGGGCCAGAGGGGGGCGGCCCCCTGCCCCTCAGCCTGCAGTCGCCGGTCAGCGTTGCGGGCAAAAGGAGGGACGTGCCGGGTGCCTTTCTGGTCATCCTGCAGCCCGTGAACCCTGAGGGCTGGGGGATCGCCTCCGGGGCGGGGGGCTCGTCCGCAGACTTGTCCCCAAGTCCAGGGCCCGGCCCCGGGGCCTCCACCAAATGCTCCTCCCAGAGAGTTCACGGGACAGAAAAGAAAGAACCCCCCAAGTCCTCAAGAGCAACACGGAAAAGCTCTGTAATTCGGGGTGCCGGCCGGCTGTGGCGTGGGGAGGGGTGGCAGGCGGGGGCGTCACTGCGCCTTGGCCTTCACGAGCAGTCTCTGAACGGTTCTGTACAGGAGGTCGAAGTGCTGTAGGGGGGATGTGAGTGAGAGCTGGGCCCAAGGGCTGCCTGGGGGTCACGTCCTGCTAGGCAGGGTGGGGGGGAGCACGCAGCTGGCTGGGTGAGCCCCCTCCCGGCCCTCCCCCGGCTCACCTGGACCGCCGTGTAGGCCATCCCGAGGTAGGCGCCGATGCAGACGGCCAACAGCAGGTCGAAGATGGCTGGCTTGACCCTGAGGGAGACCGGGGCGTCGGCGGGGTCAGGGGAGGGTGCGGGCTGCCTCCGTGTCCCTGGACCGCACGCCACGGGCAGTGACCCAGGGCAGCTCACCTGTAGGCATTCATCACCTGCTTCAGCTGGTCATAGAAGACAAACTCGGGGTCCCTGAGGAGAGAGCACTTCCTCAGCAGGGTCACCCAGCAGCGGGGCCACGTTCTGTGTCCCCCAGAAACCAGACCGCCTGGAGGGCCCGTGGACCCAGAATGGGGGAGGGAGCACACGTGTGTGTGTGTGTGTGTGTGTGTGTGTGTGTGTGTGCGCGCGTGCGCACGCATGCTTGGGCAAAGCTGCCACTCACCCTCCTGGGGAAGAACTATTCTTTATCCTGAAGTAACCTCTTTCCTATTGCTTTTCTGGGCGTCAGAACACTCTTTAAAAATGGAGTAGGGTGACTGCTAGGAATTTACTGGTCTGGAAAGCATTTCCATAGAGAGAGGGCAAGGTGGTCTGGGAATCAGAGGCCCTGGCTCCACAGCCGTGGGTCCACTCTGAGCCTCGGTTTCTTCTTCCGCCCAAGGGTTCTGACTCTCAGGCACACCATGAGTTGGGAGAAGGTAAAAAGCCAGCAAAGGGCACCAAGCAGTGTGGGGAGATCTCCTGGCTGTGGACACCTGCAGGTTCCCTCCTGCCACAAGGCCCTGAGGTGCCAGCTTGGCCCACGTGGGGGGCTCCGAGCAGAAAAAAAGACAAAACCCAGGTGGCCCGTGGTGGGGAGGAGCATCCTGACGGCAGACCGGGGACCGGGGGTACGAGTCACGACACCAGAGCACGAAAGGGCCAGAGGGCGGTGGGGATACAAGGCTGCCCAATTAGACACAGGACATCAGTTACGTTCGGATTTTAAATAAAGAAAAATCGGCCGTCAGTATAAGTATATCCCAAACGCTACAGGAGACATACTTACGCTAAACAAGAACGCGTAAATAAGCGTTTACGTGGAATCGCATTTAACTGGCCACCCGTACTTTGAACTTCTTGTTTTATTTCCGTGCACTGTCTCCATCTGCTCTGGAAGCCCCCGGGGCGCCTGCTGAGGGGGGAGCCGCAGCCCACGCGGCTGTCGGGGGGGGGGGGGGGGCGGGTAGACGCGCCTCACCGTTTGTCCGCCTTGATGTGGTGCTGCTTCACCTCCTTCAGGTAGCGGCTCAGGTAGTGCTCCAAGGTGCTGAGGAACGTGCCGTCCTTGTCCACCAGCTGGGCCGCGCGGGGCTGGTTGGTGAGCCAGTCCATCACCGAGTCCAGCTGCTCCTGCTGGATCTGCTGCGGGGCACGCGCCGCGGTCACAGGACCCCGCCCCCCCGCCCCGCCCCCAGCCCGGCCGTTACCATCTGCTCCGTGAAGACCGGCATGTCTGGGGGGGTGCCCTGTGGAGACAGTCGGGGGGGGGACGCACCTTGAGTCTGGCCGCCCGGCGGGGCGGGCCGGGAGCCGGCGGGTGCGGTGGGGGCTCACCTTGTCGGTCAGGTTGTAGATGACTCGGGTCAGGGCCTCCGCGACCAGCCTGGTGTTGCGGGTCAGGGTTTTAGAGTCGACCCGGGACCTTAGGGCAGGTGCGAAGAAAACACACGTATGTGTCTGGAATCAGCATCAGTTGAAACCACCAGAAAAAGAGTGGTCGTATTTCCAATGATGATAAAAACAAAAAAGGCCACAGCCGCCGCCTCGGGCAGGGCGGGCGCCTCCCCAGCATCTGCCTGGAATGACGAGCGGCTCTGGGCCTCAGTTTCCTCATGGGGAACGTGGGGGTGGCCAGGGGGGACCCGCCCCCGCGGTTGTGGCGGACATCACTGATGTGACGTCCTGGGTCGGGTGAACACGTCCCCACATTCACGCCCACCCAGAGCCTGGGGAGAGGCCCTGCCTGAGAAGCGGGGCCTCCACGGACGTGACCAGTGAAGGCGAGGTCGCGCTGCAGGGGATGAGCCCTGGGTCCTTACACGAAGGGGGGAAATCGCACAGACACAGAGACACCCTCCTGAGGCCGCGCAGGCAACACACAGACCCGGAAAAGGATCTCTGGTGCAAAACACCGCCGAGCCGAGTGTGTGCAGCGCGGGGCCCCACCGGGAAGGCGGGAAGGCGGAGGGATTAGCCAGGGCCCAGCCCCTTCCCTCCCGCTCTCTCCGCCCGGAACACCCTTCTCCGGACGCTCCTCGACTGTAGCACCGCCTCCTCCAAGAAGCCTCCCTGATGCCCCAGGAACAGTCAACACCCCGCCCACACCTGCTCTCTCTCTAGGCCTCACCCACTGCCCGGCAGGGCCTCCTCGAGGACCAGCTTCTCATCCCCCAGCAGACATGTTCAGCAACAGGCTGGGCCCAGCCCCAAGGCCACCATAAAACCCTGATCCCACTGAGGGCCGACAGGCCACAGGGAGCCACGAACGAGAAGTGAAGTCAAAAATGGCAGAAGCCAGAGGTGCACAGGGTCTTGAAGACAGATGGTGAGGAAGAAAGGGGTGGGGAGGGCTCCCTAGGAGACACGAGACAGGGCACCACTCGCCAGGCCTCAGCACGGCGGTGCAAAGGCCCAGGGACAGATGTTGCAGCATGTGGGAAGCAGGGTAGACCGAGGTGCCCAGCGTCTGAAAGTCACGCGTGGGGTCTGGACATCACATGTGGGGGCCAGGGGACCCCGAACCACTCACGCAGCCTCCCCATCGCTAACGAGGGACACTCAGTAATCCGACCCCAGGCCCCTGGCCCCCACTGTTCCTAGGGTCCTCAGCCAACGCTGGCCCCTTCCCGACCACCCACGTTTCGGGTTCATTCCCTCCATCCAGGCACCTGCACCTACAGTGTCGCCCCTCAAAGATCGCTCACAACCGGGCATGGACGGAGGGGAGGCTTCGCGGCCGCGCCCACACTCACCTCACATCCATGATGCTGCTGCGCTGGCCGTCGCGGTGGCTCTCCAGATGGGACAGGGTGAAGGCAGGCAGCCGGCGGATGGCAAAGCGCTCGTGCTCCCAGGCCAGGATGTCCTCCGCCAGGTTGATTTTCTTGTGCACCATTGAGAACCGCACCTCCGGGAACTGGTGGGCGGCCACCTGTGCGGGGGCGGGGCCCATCAGGGCGACACCCCCGCCCCGGATGCCGGCCGGTCTCCGCGGAGGGGGGCCCGCGCCAGCTCAGACCACGGACGTTCACACAGGGCCTTGGGAGCCAAGAGGGTTCCCGGCTCCCTAGCCCTCGGGCGCCAGCATGCACAAAGCGCCCGATCACCAGCCTGCCGGACGCGCCCGCGAGGCAACGAGCGCGCGCGGGGCCAGAGACCCCAGGCAGCAGCGGGCACGCGCTCCGGCACCTACCGTCTCCAGCTCCCGCAGGAAGGCGTGCTGCAGCGTCCCCTCCCTGGGCGGCTTGGACACGTGCAGGTGCAGGCTGTCCCCGCGGCCCACGGTGTCCAGGCACAGAACGAAGGCCACGTTGTCCTGGAGCAGGCTGGAGTCTGCGTGGCGGCAAGAGCGGTTGGGAGGGGCGGGAGGGGCGGGGCCTCTCTGCGGGCCCCGCCCCCGCCCCCCCGGGGCCGCTCACCCGTGTGGTCCAGGTTATCTTCCAGCCAGCGCTTGGTTCCCTGGTAGTTGAACTTGCCCCCGCCAGAAGCAAAGAACAGGAGATTGTACCTGGCAGCATGGGGAGAGCGGGTGTCGGCTGTGGAGGGGAGACCGGGCCCCCGAGGAGGAGCTGGTCTCCCACAGGCACTGAGTCCTGACCCCTCAGAGCAGGGTGTCCCTGTCCCAGCACCGTGGACGCTCTGTGGGGCGACCCGGGCTCCGTGGGGGGCGAGCGGCATCCCCGGACCCACCCACTCAGTGCCAGACGGCCCCAGACGGGACCCGGTGTCCCTGGGGTGCAGGACCTGGGTGGGGCTCAGCTCCAGGCCTGGCGCCCGGGGGGACCTCGGCGCGGTTACTCCTGGGGGCGTGCGCGGCCCCTCCCGCCCCGCTGTCACGTACGCGGCGTGGGTGCGCTTGTAGGTGTAGAGCCTGGAGAAGAGGCGGGCGAGCTCCAGCAGCACAGAGATGCCGCTCCCGTTCGAGTCCGCACCGTGGGACAGCCACTGCGGGCAGGAGGGACACGAGGCCGCAGGTCACTTCGCCACCCCTGCCCTGGCAGCCGGAGCCCGGCACCCTGCCTCTGGGCCACGCCTCGCTCCCCGCTCCAGCCCTGCTCGCCAAGACTCTGCCCCACGGGGGCGGCCTGGTCGGAGCACCTGCCCCACGAACGCGGCCCCCCCTTCCTGCCCCCCCACCTGTGCTACTGGGGGGCAGGAGGGCGGTGCAGGCGTCCCCCCGCCAGCTGTGAAAGGCCCCGACTCATCCGCATTCTGTAATCCGAAGGAACACTCCCAACAACACGGTAATCAGGTAAGAAAAGCAACATTCCCAACAACATGGTAATCAGATAATAAAAAAAAATTGGATTCTATCATAGGGCTTGGGGACCCCCCAGGTTACAGTCTGTAGCCAACACATCACATATTGATACATTAAAATTCAGGGGAAAAGGTAACAGGACGCTCAGGGAAGGAACCAGATACCAGAGGCCACATGGCGTGTGAGGCCACGTGTGTGAAATGTCTAGAACAGGCTCATCCACAGACAGGAAGGGGGCTCGTGGGATCTGGGGAGCGATGGGGAGTGACCGCTGATGGGGATGGGGCTACTTGTGGGGTGACAGAATGTTCTGGAAGTAGACGGTGATGGTTTTCACAGCTCTGAGTGTCCCACTCTGTACTAAAACATTTGCTTTAAAAGAACAATTTTTAAATGAATTACATCTCACGGAAGGCAGGCAGGCAGACTTCAAGGCAGGGTGCGGGGGATTAAAAACAAAATAATCTAAAAAGCTGCAGATGAGGCGGGAGGGAAAATGACGACGAGGCTGAGCATCCTGAGGGGACAGCTCAGGCCTTGCCTCTGGGCCCTGGCGGGTCCAGGCATCCGGGACCGCTGGCCTCCCAGGTGGGGTGGCCCTTGGAACGGCTGCTCCCCATTGCCATGGTCACACGGCCAGGACCTCACGCCGGGCTGCCACTGGCAACCTCTTCGCTTTGGACAGTTTTTCTTTCAAAGCAAGACTTTCCTGATGAAGCCACAGGCACTGTTCACAAGCTGGTGAGAGTGAGCAGTGACCGTGACCTCACTGTGCAGGGGGCTCAGACAGCTCAGCAGGGGGTGAGGGGGTGGGGGAGGCCTGCAGGGCAGCAGAACTCAGCAGGCCCGACACTTCCCTCCTCAGAGGACTGCTGGCGAGGCTGGCCCTCAGCGGCGTCTGAAACTGGACTCGGGGGCTCCCACCAGCCTCACCTGCCGGGGGCTCGTGTCCCGGAGCTGTCCGTGCAGACACGAGGTTTGCGCCGAGGACCCGCTCCCCTCCTGGGGTCTGGGGTCTCCGCCCGAGCCCGGCAGAGGGGCCTGCTGACCGACCCTGGTGAGAACCTGGCGCTGGGTCTCTACGCCCCCTGGAGACCACACCTCACGTGTCGGTTTGGGGGAATTAAGCACATCCTGAGGGACACGCTGGGAGAGGATTCTGGAAGCTTAGCCCGGTGTCCCTGTGCCGTCCCCCACCCCGTGCCTATGCCCTGAGATTATTTGCTTCTCATCCTTTATAAAAACCACGGCCTTGGGGTCCTCCCAGCACACCCCCACCCCTGGGAATCTTTGCACACATCCCTGCTCCTGGCAGGGGTCCTGAGGACCCTGGCACGGACACCCTGGGCTCGATTTCCGGCCACCCATCTCTCGCGGGACCCTGGCCGCAAGACCTGCCTCAGGTTAGCCCGTGTCTGCTCCACGATGCCACCCGTGCCAGGGATCCTCCTGGGCCTCAGAGGGCGGGTGCGGCTGCTGTGACCCCAGCCACACTGCACAGAAACGCTCCACCTCTGAGCTAGGCTGGAGCAGGGCTGGGGGTGGGGGTGCCCAGGCCCCTCCCCAAAGTGCCCGCATACGTACGGGGGCCACTCCGAAGGCATCATAATGGGCCACGATGACGATGGTGGGCAGGTCTTCTCCACCCAGCCCGGTCAGCCGCCCCTGCAGAGAGAGAGACAGTCTGTGAAGGGCACACTGGTGGGGGGGGGGGGGGGGGGGGGCAACGGCCAGAAACAGTTCCGGCTGCCCCCGTGGGGTGGGGCAGTCTCTCGAGCCCTGCCGGCTCCGACACGGACAATACGTGAACCAATGGCTGTGGCCGGGCGCCAATAAAACTTTATTTACACGAGAAGTCACGAGGGCCGCAGCACGCCGACCACTGCTCTCTCTGTCGTGCTTCCCCAACTGGAGACCCGACCCATCTTTCGAAGGCTGAGCCCCGAGCCACCATCAGGGCAGGAGCAGAGCTCTGCTGATGAGACACAGCCAGTTCAGAACGTGGCCACAGGAGCCCATCGGGGTCCGGGGTCCAGGTCCCGGCGCCCCAGCTGGAGACCCAGCACGTGTGGACCGGCCCTCGCTGAAGTCACGGGGGTGACAAAGCAGAACCACCTCTTGTCAGCAAAGGCCTCAGCCTCTACTCCTCCCGTCCAAGGCTAGTCCCGGGGTGCAGAGAGGTCGGACGGGGTAGCCCAGGGTCTTTGCCAGCACACGGCTGAGGCCGTTTTTCTGATCCTGCCAGCTAGAGGGCGAGCTCTGCGAGGGCCTTAGCCACGTCAGATGGGAAGCGGCCGCTGGCGAGCCCTCCTGGCTGCCGTCCACGGGGAGCCGGCCGAGACCCGGGACAACAGCTCGGGTGTGGGTCCCCGCCCGAGACCACGGGCACACTGCCGACCGTGCGGGCTCAGGCCTCTCGAGACAGGCCGATCCCAGCACCGGCTGTGTGAGCCAACGGGGGTCAGGGAGAGTAGGGGGGCAGCCGAGCGCTCCCGCTTCCTCCATGCCCCCCGCTTTGACCCAGATAACAGTGATGGCAGAGGGCTCAGGGCACTGCAGAGGTTTCTAGAACCACAGGCCAGGACCGCCAGGCTGGCAGGCTGAAAGAGACTCCTGAAAGGCAAGAACCCACCAGATCCCGGGCGGCTCCGCTGCTATTAACCCCCCGGTACCCGGACTGGCTGCTGCTCAGCCCCACCTCCGGGAGCCCGATGCAAGGACCCTGCCGCGATCCTTCGCACGATTCTCACGATTAGAGGAGGTATTCCTCCTCGAATTTCACCCACCGCGTAGACGGGGCAGCGCCGTCCCCACGTCCTGAATCGGCCTGCCCAGCCCCCTGCACCCGGTCCCTGCGGGCGGCCCACCCCGCCCGGAGCCCCGACTCCCCTCGCCGCTATAGACCTGCCAGTCTGGCGTCCTCGAGGGTCCCTGCGCGGACAGGGAGGAGCCATTTTTTGCAGGCGTGGCTGCCCCGGCAGAGCCCGTCTCCCGCTGGGCCGAAGTGCCCGCCTGCCACCCTCGGACCTCCCCCGACTGCAGGGGAGTTCTTCCAGGAAGGAAGGGCATCCCGCCCGCTGCTGCCTCCCGCACACAGCAGGGCTCAGGGTGCTCACGGAGAAAGCAGGTTAAACTCCCGAGGCGGACTCGCTTAGTTCTCGAGAGGGGAGGGCTAGCCGCACCCCAACTCGCACTGAGCCCGCACGCCGGCACCAGGGGCTGGCCGAGTAGCCTTGCGCCGTCTGGAGTGAGCCACTGGGGACTCAGGCCCGCCTGGCCCAGACAGAGGCCGGGGCGACCAGCACGCTCGGCTCAAGTGCTCGCTGAGGGCCTACTGTGCACAGGCGCCTGGCCAGGCTCCCAGGACACCACACAGGCCGAGATGACACGGTCTCAGCTCCTCCGGCGCCGGGGCCGGTAGGAAAGAAAGAGTGACACGCAGGCTCCGAGCGTGTCAGATGGGACGAACCCTGGACACGAAGTAAAGCCAGGCCTGGGTCAGGCCTGCCACGGGACGACTCCGGCTCCCGGGTTAAAACTATATGTGGGTTCTCGGGCCGACAGGCTGCCATCGGGCACTCAGCCCCTGGCCATGCACTTGCCCCATCTGTGCTCCTTGCCCTGTGCCTTTGCTTCCGGGGCCTCTGTGAGGGTCCCCCAGGCGGTCTCCAGGGAGACCTCCTCACTGGGGTGGGGGACACGACGGACACGATGACACCATGAAAAGAAGACAGTCCCCACTTTGTGCTTTTCCACTGCCAGCCCTCCCCCTCGCCACCTCCCCACCCTGGGTCCACGCAACTGCCAGAGCTTTCCGTCCAGGCCCCCCACGGCTGCCGACAGAGCTGACCCTCGACACGGGGGAGAGCAGAGCAGCCGAGTCAGGGTTTCCTCCGGCCTACACGCTTGCTTCCACCCCCACGGGAGGTGATTACGGGCTGAACTCCTTCATGTTTGGCCTGCCGCTTTAATTGCCTACTTCAACACCCAGAGCTCAGCTCTCTCCCAGCTCAGCTGAGCTGTGGACAACGGGGGGTGTGTGTCCCCAGAAGGTTCTGAGGATGCAGCCTTGGAGGTATCATGATATGAAAAGAAAAGGCCACAGCGGGAAGGGGAGCTCTCTGCGAGGCAGGGACAGCCAGTGCAAAGGTCCTGAGGCAGGATGAAGAGACCTGATGTATGCCTGGGGCTGGCAATGGGAGGCAGGAGATGGGCTGGTGGGGAGATCTGACCCGATTTCCCTATCAGAGGCTCCCTCCGTGGGGAACAGGTGGGGCTGAGCTCAGAGAGCAGGATGCCCCGCTCCCCAGGTCTTAGTGTGGCAGGCAGGGCCACTCACCTCCACACTGGTGATGAGCCAGTCGCTCACGGCCTTGCTCTGGACCCCGCTGGTGACCATCTGGAAGCCGTTGGCAGTGGCGGTGTGGAGCAGCACTGAGGACAGGTCGGGGAGCGTCAGCCCCAGGCCCGGGGGGCTCCCGCACCAGAGCCGGGATCCTTGTGGCCCCAGCACCCCAGACGGCGGGGGTTCAGTCCAAGGCCAGCTGGACACAGGCCCGCCCCTGTGAACCGGGGCGCCGCGCGAGGACTGGGCAGGGCAAAGAGCCTGGCAGGGAAGACACTCGTGCCCTGGCACCGGTCACACCCGCCACCCGCACGGCTGAGAAGGGAGTAGCAGGCAGGTCCCTTCCCCGGCGTCTCTGACGGCTTCACCTGCCCCGCGCCAAGCTCGTGGACGCCCCCGATCCACGGAACAGAAGGACGGGTTTCCTCCCTCCCCAAGGACGCTGCCACCCCTTCCCGACAGACTCCAGCATGATATGGTGGCAAGGACAGAACCCTCGGCGGGTGGAACAGGTGTCTGTGTTTCCCATAAGCCATCAGAGGCTGAACGTGGGAAACGCCTCCCCGAGTCAGTGGTTCTCCGGCTTCTGTTTGCACAGGAACCAGGGGCGGGGCGGGGCGGGGGCGCGGAACGGCAGGGTCTTGGCCTCCAGCCCCAGGTCTGTGGCACAGCCGGTGCGTGCAGGGCCGTGCGCTCGCTGTGAGACGCGGCCCCTCAACAGGCCAGGACCCCACACGCCAGCCCCGTCCTGCAGCCCAAGCCTACCTTCGGCAGCGGAGGCGGAGCCCTGGGCGGCGGACGCGGCCTGCGTCTGCTCGTAGATAGACAGCAGGGCCTCGTCCTCCACGGCAAAGTACACAGGGACCACGGTCTCCATGGCCAGCATCTCAGGCTCGGTCTCCATGAATTGCTGTGGAGGAGAGGCTTGCTTAGGGGGCTTCTGGCCTGCGGGGGGGGGGGGGGGGGGGGGCAGGGGGCAGTGCCCGTCCCGGGAGCACAGGCAGCCTCCCATGAGGCTGGCTGATAAGGCCAGGATCACACCGGAGAGGACAGGATGGGACGGGGGGTAGGCGCAGACGGGACAAGGACAGAGGGCTGAGAGAGGGTGGCAACGCCATGGGCACCCAGGCGGTACCCGCCAGGGAGAAAGCAGGCTGGGAGGACAGAGAGGGAGCCGGCCAGGTCTGGGGTCAGATCTGGCGTCACTGTGGGCCGGCCCCAGCCCCAACGGCCATCACACCCTCAGATGTCGGCACCCTAGGCTGACGGCAGGGACCCGCACACAGTGAGCACAAGGTGCCCGCACACGAGGTGCACCGGCCGTGCCACGGTCCTGGGGCCGGAGGCCGAGACTCTGCCGATCTGCAGCCCCCGCCCACCCCCGAGCTAGGCTTCGGTAAGGCTGAGCCCCCTCCACAGCCCCACCCCCGCATCTCATCTGCAAAAGCCTCTTCATCCGTGGAGTTTCACGGGGGCCTGTGAGACCCCGTTAATTCAAAGCAGGTCGCCGCCTCGGCACTGTGGGGGTGGCAGCAGCATCCCCAGCCCACCCCCCGGATGCCAGGGGCTCCCCAATCACAGGCGTGTCCCCTTAAGGACAGGATCACCCCGGGGTGGCAGGGGCCACGACGAAGAGGCAAAGAGGCGGCAGCCCACTCCCTGAAGGGCGGAGGGCACTCACCCGGATGACGTCCTGGGGCACGGCGGCCATGGCTCGCGGCAGGATGATGACCACGGCGCCGGCCGACTGCCTCAGGGCCTTCTGGTACTGCTCGTAGGAGAAGTCCAGCAGCCGCATGAGCACGCAGCGGCGACTCAGCACGTCCGCGTCGATGGTGCGGGCCTCTGTGTTGAGCACTGCGTTCCGAGTGCCTGCAGGAGGGCGGGCAGGGCCTCCCTCAGTGGGGCACCGGGACCCCCACCTGGAAACCACGGACTCGAGGGCCCCCACGGTCTCACCCCCTACGTGTCCCACAGCGGCCCCAGGCACGGCAGACACGGGCAAGACCACGTCCGCCAAGGCCTGAGCCTCACCGCCCACAGGTGCAGCACCCACTCAAACTCTGGTGAGTCACAGGGCCCCTAAGGACCACTTAAGAGCTAAGACCCTCCTCCCTGGGTGCCGTGGGGGATGGGGCAGCATTCCTGGACACACCCACTCAGTGCCGGGGGCTCAGGTGTCCCCAGACACGGCCCAGAGTCCCCCCGGGACAGGACTGCCCCAGATCGGAGCCTCCGCTCTACAGCCGAGGGCCATCTCTCACTCTCTTCTGAGAGCTAAAGAAAGTTCCAGAAAATCAGGGAGAGAGCTAGAGACGGAGCTTCCAGGCAACTGAATCCACCCCCCCCCACCCTCCATCCAAGAGGTGGGTTGGAACCGGGATGGTGGAGAGCTTTTCTGGGGTGAACAGGGGTCTCCCCCAGACACAGGCACCTGAGCCCTGAGCCCTGAGAGGGCCGCACTGGAGAAAACCGGCCAGAAGCCACACGGACGCTAAATGCCTGCACCTGGACAAGCGCTAACATCTACGTAACTTCCCACGGCGGCACTGTCCCCATGCGTGGTGCATGGCAGGCCCTCAGAGGCCGTTTGCCTCCCAAGCACGGTGGGAAAGGGGACCTAGGCAGCTCTCCAGAAAAAATCCCAATTTTTACATCAAATCACTCAAACAGCAAAGAGAAGCAACGATTGCAAAACGCCTCAACAGCTGCAGACCAACCCGGGCTGCCCAAAACAAGCAACCATGTTACATGCGGGGCGGGGCGGGGCGGGGCAGGGGGGGCAGGGGGGAGGCTGGATGTGGCCCCGGGGCCTCTCATCCCAGACCCGGACAGTGGATGCTCAAAGTCATGATGGGGAGCCCGGCCTTGCCATCCGAAGGTCAGAGCTGCGGGGGCAGGTGTCCACACGGACGCTCGGCTACGAACGCCCCAAGCTCAGAGCCAGCCCCCCGGCCCCCACCTCTGCTTTCCGGGAACGCGGCCTCCGGAGAAGGCAGGCAGACCAGGGAAGGGGCTGGTCAGGGGAAAGGGGTCAGCGTCCCAGGAGGGAAAGGGAAGGCCATCTTGGGAGCAGGGGGCCTGTGACCAAGGCACGAAGGTGACCAACGTCCCCAGGGCCGGGGGTGGGGTGCTCCCTCCAGGGGCCTTTTCCCTGACTCAGACTGGCCGTGGGAGCCCCAGGAGGGCCAGGCAGGGCGAGGGCAGCAAGACCTTCAGGTGGTCCTCGAAGCGCTGGGAGTCCGGGAAGGCCCCTCCCCCGTGCCCCACACTCGGCCTCCCAGGCCCGGTGCTCCCTCACGGAGCGGGACTCCACCTTCCCGGGGGAGGATCCCAGAAGGGAAGCGGGGAGAACAGAGGCGGGTGGACACGGGCCCCCAACCGCCCCCCGGGCCCCGAGGGCCCCAGGGGCAGAGACCCTCTTTGCCGACGTGAAGCTGAGGCCGGCGCAGCTGCCCCCGCCACGGACCCCGGACAGGAAGAGGTCGGGCTCGGTGGGCGCCACGACCGGGCAGGACAGAAGCTGCCAGTTCTCTCGCCAGGACCAGGCCCGAGCAGGGGTCGCAGACTGCTCTATCAAGGGCCGGGAGGTCACGCCTCTCACCTTGCGGGCCACGCCAGCCCCGCCTCAAGTACTCAGTTCTGCACGCCAACCAGCGGCCACGGCTGTGTGCCAATAAAACTTTATTTACCACGAGGGGTGGAGGGGCCTGACGGGGTGCTCGCGTGGCCACCTCTTCCAGGGCCTCGCCTCAGCCTAGGGGATCAAGTGAGGCAGGTATGAGCAGGCCGCTAAGCGCGGCAAGGCGCACACGCAAGGCTGTTAAAGCGACCTGTCACCCCGGGAGGGCCAGTCTTCCAGGAGGCGGTGGCGGGGTCACACCCACGGCCTTGTACCTGACGGGATTACCCTCAGCCCAGCTGGCACTTCGGCACAAAGAGCACACCCCTTTCCTTCCCAGCAGCCGGCCGGCCGGCCTGCATTTCTCAAGAGGAGAGAACAGGAAGTGAGGAAAGGAGGCAGAGTCCGAGCGAGGTTTGCACCAGGAGGCGGGGAGCCCGCAGGCACGGAGGGGGTGCTGAAGACACAGGGGAGACGGCAATCGGCGATGGCCTACAGGCCGGCGCTCAGAGACCACGCTGGCCGCCAGAGGGCCAGGGCTCCCTCCGGTCCCACCAGAACAACGGCACCAACAATCCCTCCAGCGTCTCCCCAGGTGGACACAGCCCGGTGTGAGGGGCACGGGGTCAAGAGGGTGCGTGACCCCCACGCACCGGGCCTCTGCCTCCTTGGGCTGCACACCAGCAGCTCTCGGCTGAGACGGGGGGGCACCCCCCCGGGCTCACCCCCAGAGCCCAAGGTCTTTACGGACGCCACACGGGGGAAGATGTCAAGCCTCGAAAAGGAATGGGAGGGAATCCCAGGAGGAGGAGGGGCAATGAACCCAGGGAAGGGAGGACAGAGGAAAAGAAAGCCGGACGGAGACCCACCCGGCCTCCGGTTGTCTCAGGTTCCAGGCTCTGCGCCTTCTGGAGCACAGGTTCCTCTGGCGGCCGCCAGCCACCCTTGGCTGATTCGCTTTATTACAACTGACACAACACTGCAAACTCCCATCCTCCCTTGCTGGGCCACATCTCCAGTGCCCAGTGGCCACCTGTGGCTCGTGGCTCCCATGTTAAACAGCAAAGACACACAAGACAGAAAGTTCCACCAGACGCCGCTGGTAAAGGCCCTTCACCCACGCAAACGTGGAACGTTCCACGAAAACATGCCCAGGGCATCAGGGGCTCCGGGCCTTCCGTCCCACCCCTCCAGAGCCTGGGGCCTCAGGTCAAGATCATCACTGTAACCCACTCAGGTCAGCCCCCTGGCACCGAAGCCATGCAGGGCAGGGTCGTTCTCATTCTGGGCACTGAGGGCCGGTGAGTCGCATCCCTGGCCTCACCCACTGGATGCCAGGGGCACCCCCACTTGGGGCAACCACAAAGTCATCACCCAGCGTCCCCTGGGTTGACAGCCACTGTTCTAAACAGAAATGGCCTAACTTTGGGGGTGAGGACGGATCTGAGAGGATGTCTGGACATGTCTGCAGGGCCCGGGGTTCCCCAAGGGCTGGGCTGGGGATCCGTGGGGCTCAGGCTAGGACTGAGATGTTCTAACAGGAGGAGACAGTCCAAGAGGAGACTGGGTCAGAGGCGAGGACAATCAGAACGGGGGCAGAAGCTCTTTATGGAGAGATCAGACTTGCACTTGCAGGGGCCTAAGGCACCAAGCTGGGAGAAAAACCCAGAGGCCAGAAGGTTCTGGAACACCAGATACAGCTACAGTCCAGTAGAGATGAGGGAGTTTAGAATTGAGGCTTAGGGGCTGGGATCAGGACCTTGAGAGGAAGGAGAAGGGGCAGGAGGGGGACCCAAAGAGCTGTGCTCGTTCCAGGGGCAGGAGGTCTGGGACAGAGGACCCCGCAGGGTCAGAGGCAATCCAGGATTCCTGGACACAGGGAGCAAGTACGGTACCAGGGTGAGGAGGCTGGGCGAAGGGGGGGTGTGTGCACCGAAGGAAGGGACAAGACACGGGGTCTAAGGGACCCCACAAGGCCACAGGCATGGGGACTGAAATGGGAAGGAGTGGGGGCCGGGGGCCTTGGCTAAGGAATCTGGCTCATGAGCTGGGCCCTCAGAGCCTGGAGACATGGGCCTGGACGTGAGGCCAGGTCTGGGTTAGAGATCAGAGCTCCTGAGACCCGAGGGGACAACACTGGCACTGAGCAGAAAACAGTGGGGGTACCTGGGCCGTGCAGGGTCAGGGCTGGTTGGAACTGCCCACCCAGGGGCTCCGCCTGGCAGAAACCAAGCCAGGAGGCTCACCTCCAAATCCGCCCCCAAAGCGGGAGCTCTGGGCACCGGGACACGGCCCAGTGAGGATGGGCACCGGGGTGGTGTCCCGGGAAGGGGGCCTCGGCAGTGCGACTCCGGCCCAGCTGGGAATCCGAGGGTCCAGGAGCAGAGGGAGCTTGGCCTGAGGGTCGGAGCCCCGGGTTCTGGGGCCCGCTGCCCTTGCCAGGGGCCAGCGGAGCCCGCGCTGAGGGCTCCAGGGGCACGGGACGGACAGAGCTGGGCGCCACGCAGGGGTCCACGTACGCAGGCTCTGACTCGTCTGCGGCTCGGCTAAGGCTAAGGGTCGGGTGGCCTAAGCGAGGTCTGCGGGCTGCACTGCAGCTGGCCAGGCCGGCGCGGCGGGTGCCCGGGCTCCGGGGAGCCCGGCGAGGCCGGGGTGCACGCACCGTAGGGCTGCCCCTGCAGGTCGTACTGCTGCATGCGGTACACGGTGAACTCGTGCGCCGCGTCGGCGGCCGGCAGCGGCGGCGCCACGAGCAGCAGCACGGCGGGCAGGAAGACGATGAAGCCGAGCGGCAGGCACGACGCCTTCAGCATGTTCTCCAGCACCTCGCCCGCTTCTTCCAGCATCCTGGCCGGCGGCGGGGCCGCGCGGGGCGGCGGCGGGGACGGGAC
>NC_064816.1:2212351-2233481 GCF_023721935.1 Panthera uncia | reverse complement strand
CAGCCCGCGCCTGCTCCGGGGTCCTGCGGGCACCGCCACGGGCCGCCCCGCTCGCCGCGCTGCCTCCGGGGAGTTGTAGTCCTGGCGCGCGCGGAGCCTCCTGGGAGTGGTAGGCCCACTCTGTTACTTCCCAACGGAGGACGCCGCGGTGGACTGTTGGGCTAGAACTGATGGCGTGTCACGTCAACTCCGAGTCCCGAAATACGGAGACTTTAAAAACAACTATTTGCGGTCGAACTTTCTCCAACCCTGTCTCTTGTGGGGGGACGAGGGGGGGCGGCGAGAGCCGCGGGGACGTGACCTTCCGACCCGGAAGGAAGTTGGAATAAGAGACGAGAGGGGCCAGCCCAGTGCGCGCAGTCTCCTGGGAATTGTAGTCCGGTTAAACAGGCGCAGGGCTCATGGGAGCTGTAGTCTTCCTGGCAGAAGTCAGAAAAATCCCTTAAAACAACCAAGGCACGTAGATGTTAGACTCCGCGAGGGCAAAGACTTTTGTCCGCTTCGTGCGTTGGTGTATCCCCAGAATTTAGTGCGAGGCCTGGCATACAGTGGGTTGGCTCTACAGTTTGGGGATGAATGAATGAAACAAGAAGAAAGAAATCATGATAGAAGTCTCCTAAAGGGATGGTGCAGTGGGTTATGGGACTTGTAGTCTGGAGCCTGGAGTTTGTGCAGGGTCGGTGATAGGATGATTTCTACTTAGGCTTATTCGTATTTGGGGCATATTCATAGTAAAAAAAAAAAAAAAAATTCTTTTGAAGTTCGTTGTTCATATTTTTAACTGGGTGTCCCGTATTTGCTTTTTTCGAATCTGGCAACCTTAAGATCTCACTGTCTGCCTGCGAGGGGTCTTAAGGAACATCCATAACTCATACCCCCTGTGTGAGGGTACAGATGGGAAGACTGAGGCCACAAGGTGCCGAACAAGAAGGCCCTGCCCCCCAGTGAGTTGACATCCAGGCTTCAATACGGCTCCTGGAGGACTTGGGGGACCCCCCCTCCCCCGTTCTGCCCCAGGTGCGAGGCGACATGTGTGCTGACTGATAGAATTCTGGACTCAAGTCTCAGTGCCGACCCACCCTTCCCAGCTGTGTGACCTTGGGCAAATTGCTTCACCTCGCAGAACCTCAGTTTCCTCAGCCACCCGATATGATGACAAATAATCAGATGCCCTTTTCCCAACCACCCCCCTGCCAGGGGTAAGAATTCAGTAAGATGGTCCCCGGGGGAACTGACTCAGAAAGAGCTCAGCACACATTAAGGGCTCGGTAAGCGCTGGCGTGAGAATGCACCAGCTCGTGCAGCCTCCCGGCTGCTGCCTCTCCTATCCCTCCACCCCACCCTCCTGCAAGGCTAACACCTTCCTGCCTGGCGTTTGTCACCCCTAACCAGAGTGGGACCTTTGTGGGTGCAGGCACCAGGGTGTCTGTGGGCGGAACCCCAATGCCCAGAGTAGAGCCTGACACACTGGTTAAGTGAATGAATGAATGAGTGGAATGAACGGGAAGTGAGAGCTCCAATGCCCCCCCCCACCCCGAAACTCATTCTGGCCCATGTGCCTTTCGTCCCCGCTTCTGCCATGTGCCCCCGTTCTTCCGGGTCAGGCTATGAACGCACAAGATACGCACACACTCGCCCAGAGACAGCCGGAGAAAGGGGCCTGAACTTGGCTCGGAAGACGAGGCCTGGGCCCTGGAGCGGCTCACGCCGCCTCCTCCCCTGAGCCATAGTTTTCCCGCCTGGGAAATGGAGAGGTTCAGGTAATCCCTAACAAGCAGGGATCGAGACGCCACCTGCCTGCCACCCCAGCTCTGCCCCTTCTGAGGCGTGTGGCCTTGGGTACATCCCCTAAGCTCTCTGGTCCTCAGCTTCTCCATCTTTAAAATGGGGCTGATGGTGGCGTTTGCCTCCTAGAGGGTTTCTGAGGGCCCAGCGAGTTGATGAACGAGGGAGGAGAGCAGCGTGTCAGGCACTGAGTAATATATATGAGGCTTTGTTCCTACTGCCGTTCATTTAAAAACACGCACATGATCGTTTGAGGGCCTCTGTAGGCCTCACCTTATCAGCATGTCCGGAAGCCAGGGGCCATCAATATCCTCGTTTTACAGGAGGAAGCCGAGGCCCGTGGTGTGTGGCAAAGCCGGAAAATGATAGCAGGTTACAGACGGCAGAAGTCAGGATTCTTGGGGACAGTACTGCTGTCTTGGGGACAGTACTGCTGTGGCCACGAGTCACACAGTACTGCTGTCTTGGGGACAGTCAGCGGGGAGGCCTGGGGTGGGGAAGAGGGAGAGGAAGAGGTTTCTGAGGCTCCGAGGGAGGCGTGCTGTCGGGTCCAGTTGTCTCGGAGCTCTGGTCACACCAGTGACCCAGACACTGCCACCGTCTCCCCCCCCCCCCCAGAGCTGACAGTCCAGGGGAGGAGACAGATGAGTGACCAGAAGCGGGCACAGCCGCCGTCAGTGTGGGACGCGCAAGCAGCTGTGGGAGCTGAGAGGCCACCTAGGCAGGAGGGGAAATCAGGGCAGACTCCCTGGAGGAGGCGGTCCTAAAGCTGAGACCCGAAGGGGCAGTGGGGCCGGCTCACACGGGCCCAGAGCACGGGCTCGCAGGTTCAAGGTGGATGGCCCAGGCTCCACTCACCACAGATTCCACCAAGACCCTGCCACCACCTAGCCCGGTTGCTGCCATCACCCGTAAACGTGCCAATAAGAGTCGGAAAAATATAAGAATATCCCAGTTTATTGTGCACCCGGACACATGCCTGGAGTTTCTGTGCAACAGAAATCTCTGTGATGATGGAAATGTCCTGCGTCTACACCACCCCGGACAGTGGCCACGAGCCACACGTCACTATGGAGTGCTTAAAACGTGCCTGGCGCGACCGGACGTTATGGGCTGAACTGTGTCCCCCTCAGAGCTCACGTCTGAGTCCTCAGAATGAGACTGTGTTTGGAGACAGCGTCTTTACAGAGGCGATCACGTTAAAAATGAGGTCGTTCGGTGTCCTTAGAGAAAGAAGGCCTTTGGGCACGGACACCCAGGGAGAGCGCCACGTGGAGGCAGAGCTCGGGAGGACGCTTCCACGGGCCGGGGGGTCACGGAAGATTCCAGCAAACCACCAGAATCTAGGAGAGAGCATGGTACGGATTCCACCTCGGAGCCCCAGAGGCACCAGCCCCGCCGGCTTCTTGGTCGCAGCTTTCCAGCCTCCAGAACCAGGAGAGAACAAGTGTCTATAAAGCCCCTCAGGCTGTGCCACCGACACGTGGCACCTCCAGCCTACCGAGGCACCGAGAAAGTGAATTTCAAAATTTCATTTCATTTTCGTTAACTGTAAACAGCCGCCCCCCGGGCGCCACGGCTAGCCGAAGTTTCCAGTCGCCTCACCCCTCCTCGTGCACAGGGGAAACCGAGGTCAGAGAAGAGCTGTCCTGTGCCCGCGCGGCAGGCAGGTGCTGCCCCCAGGAACGTGGCAAGACAGAGGCAGGAAGATTTGCAGGCAGGGGCTTGCCTGGAAGGAGGGAGAGAGAGGGAGCTTCCTACCAGCTGAAAGTGGCCCGCGTTGAGGGCCGTAGCCCTGCGCTGTCCAATGTGCTGGCTGCGGGTGTCACGGGCCGTTCAAACCCAAACTGAGTTCGGTTGCCCATGGCGCTGACCACTTACCAAGTGCTCAACAGCCACGGGGGCTCCCGGAATGGGCCGCGCCTTCCTACCGCGTGCCCTGGCGAGCGCCTCCTCCCAGGGTCCCATCCGTGATGGGCCCATGTCACAGGAGGGAAGGACAAGGCAGTTAGTGCTAAAGGGAACCCCAGGGGCGCCCGTGTGGCTCGGTCGGTTGAACATCCGGCCCTTGATCTCAGCTCAGGTCTGGATCTCGGGGTCACGGGTTCGAGCCCCCCCCCCCCGTTAGGTTCCATGCTGGGCGTGGAGCCTACTTTCAAAAAAAAAAAAGTCAGAAGATGGAAAAGAGAAAGCTATTAGGGCTGTAGAACTATGAGAGAAGTAAACTTTAAAACTAATAATAATAAATAACGGGAACTCTAGAGGAGTGGGCAATTCCCTGAGGTCGGGAGGGTCAGGTTAGCCCCCAGATGGGGCCCCCACAGGGGGCAGAGGCCAGAGGCGGGGAAGAGACTGGGGGGCCCAAGATGAGGGATGGGGCAGAGAAAGGGGAAGTGAGCGGGAGGGGCAGGAGCCCCACCTGGCAGCCCCAGAGGCCCTCACGGTTGCACACGCGCGCACACACACACACACACACACACACAGAGGAGTCTGTGCACGAGCAGACAGGCCAGCCCACACTGTCGGCCCGCCCCGGTCTGTGCCCGCCTCCCTCCCTCACACACACTCTCATCCACACCCTGCCACTCCCCCTCACAACCACACCCCAGATCCACACAGCCCCACGGCCCTCCCTGGCCACGGGCACACCTCCTCGCACGCCGCTCGCTGGCCCACAGCCCCACGCCGTCGTCCCTCTGCCCACACGTGAATGAGAGGGAGGCCGGGACAAACCATCACTGAGCTTCCGTGTTGCCAGGACATCAGCCCCGCAGCCGCCCCCTCGAAGCCCGAGAGCCCCCCCCACCCCGAGGCCGGGGGGCGGGGCTGGGACTCCCCAGAATCACCCGGGAGCTGGGGGCATACACAGCAGAGACGCTCATGCCCTCTCCGGGACCCTCCCCGCCCCCGTGAGCAGTCACCTCCTCCAGGGCGGCCACGGGACACCTGCTCGGCATCAGCAGGCCCAGGCGCCGTGGGGAGGACCACGGGGCCTCGGGACGCACCCCCGCTGGCCGCCCTGTTCCCGCCTGTCCGTCAGGACCCCCTGCTCCCTGCGCACTCCCGGCACCCCCCCTCCCCCGCCCCCCGCCGGCCCACCCCTCCCGGGGGTCCCGCGGGCCCAGAGAAGCGCCCGCGCGGGCAGCGGCTCAGATGCTCCGCACGCTGGAGATGCTGGTCAGGGGCTCTCGCATCCGAAAGCTGAGCGACCGGGAGCCCCGAAAGCTGTCCCTCGGCCTCAGCGAGCTGTCCGTGGTGGAGGCCTCAGAGTGGGCCTCGGCGGCCTTGGCCAGGCAGTCCCCGGGCCCCCGCAGGCCCAGCCTGAGACACCCGCAGCAGAGGAAGCCCAGCACGGCCTGGCACACCTCGCGGCTGCGGAAGGAGTAGATGAGGGGGTTGACCGCGGAGTTGAGCACGGCCAGCGCCAGGATCCAGTCCATGCCCCGCAGGTACTCCTGCGCCCAGTCGTGGGAGCTGAAGACGTCGGCCAGCAGCAGCCCGAAGAGCGGGCCCCAGCACACCAGGAAGGCCGCCAGGATCATGAGCACCGTCTCGAGCAGCCGGCGGGCCTTGCGGCGGGCCAGCACCCGGGAGGCCTTCTGCCCGTTGGCCTGCACCACCCGGAAGATGGCCCCGTAGAGCACCATGATGGCGGCCAGGATGCAGGCGAAGACCGCCACGCAGAAGAGGATGTACTCCTTGGCGTAGAGCGGGAGCAGGCTGGAGCAGCGCCGGAAGGAGCACACGCAGTTCCAGCCGAGCAGCGGCAGCAGGCCCAGGAGGATGGCCAGCAGCCAGCACAGCCCGATGAAGCCGTAGACGCGGCCCGTCTTGCCGGCCCCGCTCCTGGCCACCGGCCGCACCATGGTGGCGAAGCGCTCGGCCGCCGTGAAGAGCAGGCTGAAGGTGGAGGCGGCCAGCGCCATGAACAGCAGGCCCTCGCGCAGGAACCACTGGGTGGGCGCCAGGAGGAAGGTGCGGGCGCCCGACAGCAGCACATTGGCCAGGTAGGCCGCGCCGGTGAGCAGGTCGCTGAGCGTGATGTTCACCAGGCAGTAGTACACCCAGCGGCGGGACCGCATGCGGCTCACGATGGCCAGCAGCACCAGCAGGTTCTCCAGCACCACCAGGCAGCTCACGGCCACGAAGAGCCCCCGCAGGATGCCCAGGCCGCCCTCCTCGGGCCCGCCGCGCCCCGCCAGCCGGCCCGAGTGGTTGTAGTGCAGCGCGATGAGCCGGCTGTGCCCGCCGGCCGCCAGCTGCTGGCAGGACTCGGGGGCCTCGGCCGGGGACCCCGAGCCGTTCATGGCGGTCCCCTGGGACGGACTGAGGCCCCGGGGAGGCTCGCCCCCGGGGCAGGGTGGAGCCACTCGCCGGGCCTCGGTTTCCTGTTATTTGAAATTTCCTGTTATGTTCGAGGTACCCCCCGCCCCAGGCCGGGGGTGAGGCCGGGGACAGGGAGGGGCATCCCAACGGTCGCTGCGGTTGCCCCCTGCCGGGAGACCCTATCTGTGCCCCCCAGCCCGTGGTGCGCCCCCCCCCCAAGAGCCCAGGGAGGGGCGAGGGCCCCAGAGGGGAGGGGAAATGGGCCCCTTTCCCGGGCTGGGCGGCTCCCCTGCCCCCCCCAAGCTACCCCCTCCAGGACCCCGTCATTCTCCTCAACCGCTCCAAGCCTGCCTGGCACACAGTAGGTGCTTAATAAGTGGGTTAAGTGGCTGCGCACACAGGAGCGCCCCCAGATACCTCGTGGAAGGCATAGGCACATTTTGTTGCCATGACAGAGCCAGGCCCGGCCTGTGGTACGCTGTCCACAGAAGGGGAAACTGAGGCCAGCCGTCCCCAGTCGCCCAGGAGAACACGCAGCGGGAGGTAAACACCCAGACAGGTGCACGCGTAGGTCTCGGCCAGGACCCTCGGGATTGCCTCTCCTGTGCCTGAGCTGGGGCTGCTCCCCTCACCCCTGGATGGGGAGGGGCGGGGCTCATAGGAAAAGTGGGAGCTCACCCCCTCGTGTCTATCCTGACCCAGTCAGGCCGACTCACCTGGAGATGCTGAGGACTGGGGCATGCGCACCAGGTGGGGGAGGGGCGGGGGGTGGGGCACGAGTCCAGCCGGGTCCTGGGGAATCCGAGTCCAGGAGGCGTAGCTCCAAGGGGCTCCAACATCCCCATAAGTCTCGGCGGTCACGATGAGACTGGGGCCGAGGGCGGACCAGCCTGCACCCCTTCCCTTTGTTCAGTGTTCAGCCCTGGGAGCAGGGCAGGTACCGGGAGCCGCAGACAGAGGTGCTGCCTGAGGACTTAGGAGCATCCTCTCACTGGAGGTGACCAAGCAGAAACGGGTCTGAGGAGGAGGTTGTGGGAACAAGGGCTGCCCAGGCAGTGGGGGTGTGAGGTTGGGGCAGGGGGACACGCCAGGGAGCACCCCCGAAGAGCTGAGCACTGAGCCTCAGCCTCAACTTCACAAGGAACCACCAAACTCAGGCACATTCACAGAGACACGTTGTGTGTCCTGATGCTGAGCCTGGACCTTGAAATGGTCCCTGATCCTGCACTGAGCCCTGATCCTGGACTGAGCCCTGATCCTGAAATGAGCCAAATTGAGCCCTGAGCCCAGGCTCAGCCATGATCCTGGGCTTAACCCTGATCTTGGACCGAGCCCTGATCCCAGACTGAGCCCTGATCCTGGACTGAGCCCTGAGCCCAGGCTCAGCCCTGATCTCGGACTGAGCCCTGATCTCAGGCTCAGCCCTAAGCCAAATTGAGCCTTGAGCCCAGGCTCAGCCATGATCCTGGGCTTAACCCTGATCTTGGACCGAGCCCTGATCCCAGACTGAGCCCTGATCCTGGACTGAGCCCTGAGCCCAGGCTCAGCCCTAATCCTAGACTGATCCCTGATCCCTGGCTGAACCCTGCCTGACCTTGGCTGAGTGGGTGACCATAGACTGACCACAACCCTGACTCTGGCTGACACCTGGCCCAGAACTGAACTCTGATCTCAAGCTGAGCCCCAATTCTAGTTGAGCCGGGCCTCCGCCTAAGCCCCACTCCAGCTGCAACTCGGACCCCGGTCTCAGAGAGCGAATTCAGGACTAAAGTAAATGTTATGAGAGAGCAGAGTTTGACTAACAAGGCCAAGCTATCCAACAATGACCTTCTGCCACGAATTACCTGCCGCCTAGTGGAAGGCACTATGCACACCGTACCTTATTTAATCTCATGATTATCCCCATGCTACGAAAGAGCCATCCCCCCTCTAGAAACCTGCCCAAAGTATGCATGCAAATGGTTATTCATTGTTGTTGGTAAATGCGAAATATTACAAGCAGCCCCAATGTCTGCACCCAAGAAAGAGGCCGATGAGCGACGCTGCACGTAGCGTGGAGCGCCACACGGCTGTGAGCGTGAGTGAGTGGATGGGCGTGGCCTCCAGGACGTATGGTTAAGGGGGTGGGGGTGGGGCGGGGGATACAAAAGGCTATACGTAGGGCGCTACCTTCTGCAAAGCGAAGAAGGGGAAATAAGGCCCCGATCTGCTTGCTTTTGCAAAAGACACACAGGACAGATAAACCAGGAACCCGTGAAATTGGTTCCCTGCGGGGGGTAGGGGGGCGGGTAGAGTTGAAATAAATGGACAGCGGTGGGACTGACACCCTATGAGCATTCCTCATAGTTTTCAAGCTCTGAGTACACTTGCCATAGTTTACAATGAAATTAACTCAGCAAGGGTGCAGGGGAAAAGCTCCAGGATGTGGATCAGAAACAGAAAACAGGTGAAACGAACTGTGTTTCAGATGAAAACCATGACCGCCCAGAAATAGAGGAGAACCAGCCCGTGCAACCTTTGGGCACGACACTTTTTCTAAAGATGAAAGGAACTGACCAAAAAAAAAAAAAAAAAAAAAAAAAAGGTCGTTGTTTAGTACATTTGTTTTCAGGACTGGCAGGGTGTAGTCATTCTGAAAGTCTCATGTGTATCATGGGACTGAGCAAAGTAGCGAGGGTACTGATGTTAGTAAGAAGCAGGTCTTGGGGCGCCTGGGTGGCTCAGTCGGTTGAGCGTCCGACTTCGGATCGGGTCACGATCTCAGGGTCCGTGAGTTCGAGCCCCGCGTCGGGCTCTGTGCGGACAGCTCGGAGCCCGGAGCCTGCTTCGGATTCTGTGTGTCTCTCTCTCTGCCCCTCCCCTGTTCACGCTCTGTCTCTGTCTCAAGAATAAATAAACATTAAAAAAAAAAAAAAGAAGAAGAAGCAGGTGTTCACAGAGGAGCATATAAGACGTCAACATGGGTAGGAGAGCACACGAAACAACCCCGGAGGGAAAGTATCAGCGAGGACCGTGACGATTTACTTTATTTCATTTCTTTAAGTTTCTTTATCTTGAGCGAGACAGAGAGAGAGAATCCCAAGCAGCCTCCACACCATCAGCACAGAGCCCAATGTGGGGCTTGAACTCACGAACAGTGAGATCATGACCTGAGCCGAAACCAAGAGTCGGATGCTTAACCTACTGAGCCACCCTGGCGCCCCGGGCCCCGTGATGATTTAGACAAAATCTATTTCATAACTCTGTCCACTGAGACCAGCCAATAACAACAGTTGCATCTAGCCCCTAGATCAGATCTTGGCTTTTGAATATCGCCTCCAGGGCTCCTGGGAGAAATGGCTGATTCCGGGAGTGGGGCAGGGAGAGTGCCACGCGAGCCTGGAAGTTCATGGTGGGCCAGGAAGTCAGGACGGGGACCTGTCAGAGACACAGGGGCCAGCCTGACAGGGCGGCTGCTGGCCAAGCCTGGAGCGATCTGGGCATCGGTACTGAGCGACCTTAAAATTGAGAGAGACTCAAAGTAGTGGTTGGGAGCCGGGGGGGGGGGGGGGGGGGGGACAGCCAGTGTTCGATGGGGACAGAGTTCAGTTTCACAAGAGATGGACGGCTGCACAGCATTGGGGATGGTTTAACGCCACTGAACCGGGCATTGGACGTGGTTGAGATGGTCAATTTTATGTTCAAGTGCGGTTTATCCCAATAAAACCAATTAGGGGAAAGAAAAAAAAAAAAAAAAGAAGACTCTCTCCATATCCTGCAGCTCCACCGGTAAACGTCCCCCCGATAACGGAGTCAGAACAGTCATCTCTTTGTGACCTCTCCAGCAACAACTGGCCCAGGCAAGAGTCGACACTGGGAGTTAAATGACTGCGTGGGGTCCCTGGGAGCAGGGCATTTGCATAATCTCAAAGTATCTTCCCACGGATCACTTTTTCTTCTTTTCTTTCTTTTTTTTCTTAACGTTTATTCATTTTTGAGACACGGAGACAGAGCATGAGCGGGGAAGGGGCAGAGAGAGAGAGAGAGGGAGACACAGAACCCGAGGCAGGCTCCGGGCTCTGAGCCGTCGGCACAGAGCCCGACGCGGGGCTCGAACCCATGGACCGCGAGATCGTGACCTGAGCCCAAGTCGGGCGCTTAACCAACCGAGCCACCCAGGCGTCACCCAGGTGACGGGGACCGGTCACTGCCCGGATATTCCCGCGGGGGGTGTGTGCCAGCAGACAGACTCGCCCTGAGGCACATCCCACAGAATAACTGACCTGTACACTTTCCAAGGTCTGTTCATTGACAACGGGTGGCGTTTTGGAGGAAAGGTTCGTGATGTGTCCGACTCACTCTCAAACTAGTTGGGAAAATGGAGGAAAAGATTTTCTACCGAACATATCATATATTCTTAGACAACGTGTATGGAGAGATCCCAAGCAAGAGGTTAACCACGGGCGGATCCAGCTCTGGGAGTTAGACTTTTTCTGCGAGGGGCCAAATAGTAACTATTTTCAGCTTTGTGGGCCAGACAGTCTCTGTCACAATGACTCAACTCTGCGGGGGGCGCCTGGGGGGGGGGGGGGGGGGGGCCGTCGGTTGAGCGTCCGACTTCGGCTCAGGTCATGATCTCGCGGTCCGTGGGTTCGAGCCCCATGTGGGGCTCTGTGCTGACAGCTCGGAGCCTGGAGCCTGCTTCACATTCTGTGTCTCCCCGTCTCTCGGCCCCTCCCTTGCTCGTGCTCTGTCTCTCTCTGTCTCTCAATTTAAAAAAAAAAACAACCAATTACCCAACGCTGCTGTTGTAGCAGAAGTGGGCGGGGACAATATGTAAATGAATTGGCCACGTGCCGGTAAAACTCCGTTTGCCAAAACAGGCTCAGCACAGGTCGTTGGTGAGTCCCTGACCTATAGATAAAGGGTTCACGGGAGTTCACTGTCCTCGTTTTGCAACTTGTTGCCTCACTTTGTGGTCAGGTTGTGGTCCCTGAATATCACTTCCCATGAAAAGGAAGCAGGGCTCCTTGGAGAAATGGCCGGGTGCAGGGTGCAGGGTTGGGGCTGGGCGAGCGTGGGAGGAGCTAACGGCGGCTGTCTGTGCCCGGCTAAGAACTCTTCGGGGCGAGTGGGGACGTGTCCTTCTGTGTCTGGCTCCTGTCACCGCGCACAGTGGCCTCCAGATCCGTCCACGTGGTGGCAGGTGGCAAGATATCCTAACTCTTTAAAAAAGCTTATGTATTTATTGAGAGAGAGAGAGACAGTGAGCAGGAGAGGGATAGAGAGGGGAGGAGAGAATCCCAAGGTCGATCCCACGACCCACGAGATCACGACCTGAGCTGAAATCAAGACTCAGACGCTACACCCCCTGAGCCACCCAGACGCCCCGGGACGTCTTAACTTTTTAAGGCTGGACGGTCCTGCAGCGTGTGTATGGGCCGCATCGAGTTTCTCCTTCATCCATCACTGGACTCGTGGGCTGCTTCCGCGTCCCGCCTGCTGTGAATAACGCTGCTGGGAACACGGGTGTGCGAATATCGCTTCAAGACCCTTTCAGTTCTTCTGAGTGGTTTTTAAATAGAGTATTCCAGGCAATAGATGCAGAGAAAACGAAAGCATTAGGCTATCGCCCCGCTCTAGCCGTGGCCAATGCTGTGTCTAAGGAATGTTCTCCAGTGGCCGCTACGACCATTCGTGATGGACGAATCGGACTGATGCCCCCTCCGTCCAGGGATCAGCATTAACACAAAAGAGAGAGAGTGAACTTGACGTTCGGCTACGCGTCTCCTGGAGAGGGACGTGGACACGGGGACTGGCACGACGAGAATCAAGCAAGCGGTCCGTGTCCTCGGCGGGGGGCTTACAGCGGCGTCCTGAAAGTCCACTCACGTTTCCAGACAGATCAGCTTGAGGCGTCCCGGGGAATGGGGAGGGAGTACGTTAGTCGACGCCTGGGAGGCCACTCGCCCAGTCGGGAGGCTGGGATACGGGACAAATGACCTGGTTTCTTCGACAGATCAATGGCAGCGAGAAAAAGGTCGTTGGATGCTTACAGATGAAAAGAGTTTGTCCCCGAAGTGGCCAAACACCACGCGTGGGCTTTGTCTGTGAGAAAACGCCTGCGGGATCTGACCGTCCGCGAGCAGACGTGACGCCCCCGTGGGCCCAGTCCGGCGACACGCTGAGCGGGTCCCAGCATCGCTCCCGAGGGAGTCTTGCCAAAAATGCACGGGGTCAGTCAAATCAAGAGCAAATACCAGACAAACCCGGGTTTTGGGAACCGAACAGAACCCTTCCCAGGGGCCGTGAGGGACAAAGACGGGCCACCCCGGAATGAGGGCACAGAGCCAACACAGCACGATCAGGGATCCTGGACCAGGAAAGGGGCGTCCACGGAAGGCTGGCCAATTTGGAACAAAGTCCACGGGTTAGCTAGACTTTGGAGGCGGGAGGCCTTCTGTCTCAGAAGGGGGCCCTCAAGTGCGTGATGATGAAACCGCACGAGGTCAAGGATAATCAGAGTCACCACGAGGCAGGTGTGGTGGGGCCAGGAGGAGGGAGGGCCGGAAATGGGCCAGCCAGGAAGGGTCAATGCCAACCGACTGCATAGGGATGGGGGTTTTCAGTCCCGGGCTCAGGCTCAGCTTACGCTTTCTGCCCATGACACTTTCAGGGGCCTGTGCGAATCTCTTTCATTCCTTTTTGAAATTAGAAGAAGGAAACAAATACAACCATCATGAATATGTAACAGTGAGCCCCCTCTGGATTTCACTGGTCTTTCTACCAACACAGTTGTTAAGAAAACAGCTTTTAAGGGGCACCTGATGGCTCAGTCGGTTAAGTATCTGACTTCGGCTCAGGTCATGATTTCATGGTTCGTGGGTTCGAGTGCCGCGTCGGGCTCTGTGCTGACAGCTCGGAGCCCGGAGCCTGCTTCGGATTCTGAGTCTCCCTCTTTCTCTGCCCCTCCCCCGCGCGCGCACGGTCTCTCTCTCTCTCTCCTTCTCAAAAATAAACATTAAAAAAAATTTTAACAAGAAAACAATTTTTAACAGTTGCTTCTGGAGGACGAGACCTATGAAAGCAATAACGTCTTGAGCCCACAGAAGTCCCAGCGCGGCCTTGCCTCACCTCCCTGTTTTCGTAGGTTTGGTATTTTCCAAGATCAGAAAAAAAAAAAAAAAAAAAGGTTTTCAAAGGGTTGGGCGACCCCTCAGCCAGGGGCCCGACGCCCACAGCGGTGTCACACCGGTCTTCCTGCTACGATGAGGGGCAAGTGGCCCTTTGCCTCTGTGGTCCTGCCCCCTGAAGCCCGCCAGCTCAGCCTAATCTCGAGGAAAGCTCCAGGCAAACCTGCACCGAGGGACGATCCCCGAAATACCTGCAGGGAGATCTGGAGTCCTCGCCCCCCCATAGCTGGGCACGTGACGTCATTGTGACCTCACGTGACCACATTTCCTCATCGGAAATAGGGTCTTTGCGGGTGTAATCAAGTTGAGGCGAGGTCATTAGGGTGGGCCCCCATTCAGTACGACCGCTGTCCCCTCTGAGGGGGGAAAACGTGGACACACACGGGAGAAGGGGCCACATGAAGAGAGGAGGAGATACAGGAGGGACTGAGCCAAGGCCAAGGGGCGCCTGGAGCCCCCAGAAGCTGGAAGGCGCGGGAAGGGAAGGATCCAGCCCTGGGGTCTTTGGAGGGAGAGAGCCCTGCCACACCTTGACTTCTGCCCTCTAGAACTGAGAGTAAAAATCTGCCATGAAGTCACAAAGTGTGTGGCCCTTTATTTTGTGGTCCCGGGAAACCAAGGCAATCCCTGTCCAGCGTGCTTGAAAACTGCCAAGCTCATGAAAATCAAGCCAGGGGCTTCTATCTGTCTGCCAGATGCGATGCTCCCCGATTCATGAATCTCTGAATAAAACCAAGAAGTTCTTTAAAATTACCAAACATGGGCAACTCAGTCGGTTGAGCGCCCGACTCTTGATTTCAGCTCAGCTCGGGATCTCAGGGTCGTGAGATTGAGCCCTGCATCGGGCTCCACCAACAGTGTGGAGCGTGGGTCAGATTCTCTCTCCCTCCGCCCCTCTCCCCTCCCCCCTCTCTAAAATAAAATTAAAAGTTAGAAAAATTTTAAAGTACCATATTAACGTAAGATGTGAACAGTAGGGGACACTGAGTGTGGTTTCGTAAGGCAACTCCGTACTTAGCTGCACAATTTTTCTGTAAATGGGACTATTCCGAAACATAAAGTTTATAGGTTTAAAAGTAAAAGGCAAAAAGCGTTGGATGAATCCGTTTCTCGGCTCTGCCATCTCGCAGGCTGGAGCCTTCGTCAGATGATTCCGTGTCTCTGTGCCTCGGTTTCCTCATCGGAAAGCAGAGGTGGGCTGGCTTGTGACCCGCCGGGCCCTGAGGGTGGCGGGAGACCGCGGTCCCGGGTAAGTGGAGCCATCGACGTCTGAACCTTCACCTTCATCCGAGGTGGGTGGGGGCTCCCGGAATTTTCGGGTAACAACACAGGGTGGGCTGACGCGTCCCACACGTCCACACGATCGCTTCCCTCCTGCTCCGTGGTGCCACCCCGCCTGGGACAGGCGCCCCGAGAAGGGGCTGCATAGTGATAAACAGGACGACCCTAAGAAACCACAGGTGTCCAGAATGTCGTTTCTTTAATGTCCTGCGAGGGGCGCCACAGAAGGGGAGGGAATAAATACAGAAGGGATGTTGCGGTGCGCCCGGCCCCCAGCCTGGGAAGCGGGGGGATGCCTGTGGGCCTCAGGTTCCCTCGTCTGTAAACAGGGCAGGACACGCTGTGAGCCTCAGATCGTGAAAGGGACAGCGTTCTCCGGGGCGCTTTTCCAGCCGGGAACAGGAAGTCCCCGCGCCACCCAGGCCTCAGCGGGTCGGTGCCGCTTCCTGTCCGCTAGGGGGCGCCAGAGTCCGGTCCCTCGATGGAAGGCCCACTCCCGCATCACGGGGCTGGGGCAGCACCTCCGCGGAGGTCCCGGCCTCTGCCCAGGAGAGATCCTACATCCTCTGCTCGCCCCACTTTTCCCCCCACCCTGGCATCCCAAGTGGCCCTTGCCCTCCCTTTCCGAGGAGGTAAACTGAGTCAAGGGGGGGGGGGGCAAACCCAGGGGCTGTCCTAGCGAGGGGCAGAGACAGGAGGGGGACGACGACCCGCCGCCGTCAACCTCTGACTCACTCACAGCCCTTCGGCCACCTGGACCTGGGGCCCAGCGACAAGCGGCATCTGGGCTCCCTGAGCACGGGTCCGCCCGCAGGTCCCGCCTGCCACGCGCGGGTCTGAGCCCGGGGGCAGCGGGGCCTGGCTCACAGCAGGTTGATCTCGTCCAGGTAGCGGGCCAGGACCGAGTCCCGCACGTCCTTGAAGACCTTGCGGATGTTCTGCGTGTCCGTGGCGCACGTGTAGTGGCTGAAGAGTCGCCGGGAGCGCGGACCCTTCCTGCCCTCGTCGGCGCTGTCCACGCAGCTGGCGTACATTCTAGTGTACATGTCCAGGATGAACTTCTTGGCTGCCTCCACGTCCTGCTTCGGGCCTGGGGGAGGGGAGGGGGGGATGCGCAGTCAGGGCACGGGGCTCGTGGGGCAGGAGGGAGAGTCTCCTGGGTCAAGGAGGGGATCTGGAGACCCTGCCCCACGCATGGACATCAACGGGGCTGCAGGCGCCCCAGGAACCACGCGCCGTGGTGCAGGCCGGCGCCATCTTTGGTTTTTCTAGAGGGTCACAAGACTATCAGGTCCAGCCAATGGGATCATCGAGGATGGACTCAGGTGAGTCACATGACCTGGAACGGACCAATAAGACTTGGCCCTGGGACTTCAGGCAGAACTGTGTTAAAGAAGGAAACCCTCTCACTTGGCTGGGCTTGCGGCTAAGGGGATGGGAGCCTAGAGCAGCAGAGAAAGACATTCCTGAGAGGTGCAGAGGGGTAAACCGAGGCCAAGAGAAGGGGAGGGGTGGCCACCCTGGTGAGGCACCTGCCATGCTCAGTCTCTCTCTCTCTCCCAAGCACAATGTGGGCAAGGGCTTCTAGAACCCAAGCCCTGGTTCTCCTACTTACTCGTTGGGTTGCCTTATATGTTAGTCCATGTTAGCGCTGTGAGCCTCAGTTTCCCCATTTGTAAAATGGGGATCCTAACAGTCCCAAGCCTCCCAGAGTCGTGAGGATTCAATGCACTCATGTGGAGGGCTCTGTGCTCCATAATCAGAATGTTATTCTGATTCTTCCAGACAGGCAGGGTACCCAGTGGTTAAGGCTGGTGGCTCCGGGTCCGGACAGCCTGGGTTCGAATCCTGCCTCTGCCACCCGCTGGCCGTGTGACTTTTGGCAAGTGATTGCGCCTCTCTGTGCCTCAGTTTCCCCACCTCTATAGCGGTGAGGAGGAAGAGCTCCGCTGCACAGGACTTTTTAACGAGGATCAAATGAGTCCATACGTGAGGGCGCCTCTGGCAGTGTTAGACACTTTAGCCGCTGTTGTAATCACAAACGTTATTCAGTACAGAGCAGGCAAGGACTGAGACCCGGAAGTCGGCAGAGTACTGCAGCCCCTTTGGCTGGGAGAAAAAGGTGAGTCATGAGCGTTTCCTTTGACATGAAGGAAAACAGTCCCTCAAAACTATCCACTTTATCCCCCTCCCCCGACTCTCCAGACCATGTTCCCATTCCCAAGGCCGCCCAGCCGGGAAGGGAACAAGGGGCGTCCGCCATGCTGGGACAAGTTGCCATCTGTCTCCCGGGCCCCTAAGTCTTCCGGGTATGATTGGCTGAGATTGGCCTCGTGGGCTGCGAGACCTGACAAGGCCAAGCGTCACGCCCGTGGTGATGTCACCGGGCTTAAGACCTTCATCTGCCACGGTGCTTGTGTACTGGGGTGAACAGTGTTCCCCCAGATCCACGTCCCCCCAGAACCTCAGAATATGACCAAGTCACCTCATTTGGAAATAAGGTCTTTTCAGATGTAATTGGTTAGCTTGAAATGGGGTCACATTGGATTGGGGGGGGCCCTACAGCCTATGACTGGCATCTTTATAAGAAGAGGAACGACACAGAGAGAAAGAGAGGCCATGTGACAACAGAGGCAGATTGGAGGGATGTATCCATATGTCTAGGGACACCGAGGATTGCAGGTAACGCCAGAAACTAAGAGACACCAGGGACAGATTCGACCTCAGAGCCTCCGGAAAGAACCCACCCCGGCTTCATTTCAGACTTCTGGTCGCCTTAACTGATGGGGATCCACGTCTGTTGTTTCCAGCCTCCTAGTTTGTGGTGCCAGGAGATGAAGCCAGCTCGTCCCCAGGACGGCTGCCATCGCTCCCCCCCCCCTTTACGTGCGTGCCATTCGGCCACCGAGACGGGAGGCTGTTTGCCCCCTTTTGAGTGGGAGCTGGTCTGACTGATTGGCTTGAGCCATAGAATGAGGCGGCTGTGACCATCCAGGACCTCTGAGGCCACCACGTCGGGAGCAGAGGCTTCCCCCCACCCCACCCCCCGGGCTGACGTCTGGCTACCCTGAGACAGCCATGCTGCGTCCTCGCAGTGGCCCTGGGCGGAAAGTGCTAGCCAATACACCCCTTCCCGGGACCCTCCAAAACCCCACCTCCCCTCTGCGAGATACACTGACCTGTGCCCGACTCCCCCGTAATCCTCTCTAGGCGGCCAGGCCCTCGCCCCTCCGTCTGCGCTGACGGCTCGCCCCCAAACCCGCTCAGTGGGGTCGTCCTGTCCTGATTCACGCGCAATTGCCGAGACGCTGCACAAACCTGTTAGCTACAAGCACCCCAGGAAAGAGGGCTGCTGTGTCTGTGAAGACGTTGTGTCCTGGAAGGACTTGTTCGAAGGTCAGGCACCTATTTCCTTGGTATTCTGCTAACCGAGGGGGCGCCTGTGTGGCTCAGTCGGTTGGGCGTCCGACTTCAACTCAGGTCATGATTTTGCAGCTCGTAAGTTCGAGCCCCACCTCGGGCCCCCCACTTTCAGTGTGGAGCCCTCTTCGGATCCTCTGTCTGCCTCTCTCTGCTCTCTCTCTCTCTCTTAAAAGTAACAATTAAAAAAATTATTCTGCTATCTGATTAGACATAGATGCAGTGACTATGAACGACTCAAAAAAAGAAGTCTCGAAAACCTAGGCAGAGTCTGGAAAAGGTTGACACCCTCCGGGTGTGGCTCATGACGATGAGCTCGACAGCAGACCATGCGCAGAGAATCTGTAACACCTGCCTCTTTAGAACCCCTGCTTGAAGCAGGTGCTTCGGGAATGATGGCTGCCATCTCCCCCCCACACACACAGAGGGGGAAACTGAGGCTCACGGCTTGGGCCTGGAACTCAGGTCTGTGTGATCCCGTTTGAAACTCCACTGACTCCAGCTGGGGCAGGGTCTGGACCAGCATCTCTCCTGGGAGCTGCTCGTTGGAGCCGGGCTCAACGAGCCCGGAGAAGGGCTTAGAGAGTTCTAGAACCACTCACCCTGGAAACTGGGGAAGTAGGTAGCCAAGTGGGAGGTGGAGATCTTCTCCTCTAGGATGTCAGTTTTGTTGAGGAAGAGGATGACGGACGTGCTTTTGAACCAGGGCAGTTCCAGGATAGTGCCGAACAGGGCCAGGCTCTCCTTCATTCGGTTCTGTTCGGGGGGGGAACAGGCAGACCATGGCTCCAACACGACGGCCACCTTGGTCCAGACACGAGCCCTCCCCCACGTGGAGAGGGGGCTGCCAGCCTACCGTCCGGGAGCTCAGGGCTCCCCGATTCCCGGCTGGGTCGGAGGGGGTGGCCCACGCTATTGTGTGGCCCGTACTGCTTTGACTAATGTCCCTAAGTTGACGCCCCTCTGGAACCACAGAATGGGACCATACTTGGAAATAGGGTCTTTGAAGATGTAATTAGTTAAGAAGAGGTCCTTCTAGATTGTCGCGTCTGGTGGCAGGTGTCCTTTTAAAGAGGGGACGTTTGGACCCAGATACGTGGGGAAAAGTCCATGGGACCACAGGAGGCGGAGATGGGTAACGGGTGCACAGAACAAGGGACCCCAAGGGTGGCCAGTGACCCCCAGAAGCGGAGAGCGCCTGGGACGGTCTCCCCCGCAGGCTCAGGAGGACCGAGCCTGGCCAACGTGCGGATCCGGGGTGTGTGGCCTCGGGCGCTGGGAGAAAAGTCTCCGTGGCTCCGGCCCCCCCGGGCTGTGGTACTTTGTTAGGACAGCCCAGCAAACTAGGACGCCTCGTGTGGCTGCCTTGGAGCAAGCTCTGTGGCAGAACGACCTCAAATTCATTGTGTGATTCGGTCTGAAAGTCAGGACGATAGCCTCTGACCCCTGGATCCCCAAACTGTCCGTGTGGAACCGTAACTCCTAAAAGCCCAGATGTCGGAAATGGGCCGGGTCTTAATTAGGAGAAGAGCTCACAAAAGAGTGTTGTCCAGCCTTTCGGAATAAAAGCAGGACACTGCCCCTGAGGCAATGACCCATTTTCCCAGGCCAGCTGCCTTGCGCTTCCTGGGGGGGGGCTGCGTCCAGGGGCTCCGGTGTCCCTTTGTGTGTGTGCGTATCTGTGTCTCGGGACGCAGCGCTCTGACCACGGAAGAGTGGGGGGCGGGATTCAGAGCCACGCCAGACACACCCGGACCCCATCAAGCGTGGCCATGGGCTGTCCTGCTCGGCTGCACGCCTGGGGGCCAGCAGGAGGCGGTGCCCCCGCACCCACGGTGGACCTCACCTCTTGGTTGTTCTCCTCTAGACACTGGTCATACTCGCTGAGCGAGGCCAGGTAGATGAGGGCGATCACGTTCTCAAAGCAGTGGATCCACTTCTTCCTTTCCGACCTCTGGCCCCCGACGTCCACGATCCTGCCAGGAGCCAGCCCGGGTCAGAACTCAGACCCCATCAGGGCCCCGTGACACGGCACCCCAGACAGCTGGGACACGTCAAGACCAATATTAATAGCAGCCAGAATCTGTGCCAGCTACTGGGCCAATGCCCCTTGTGTGTTATTTGCCTTTCACCCACCCCGCAAGGTGGGTGTTACTATTTTGCCCATTTACACACGAGGAAACTGAGGCACGGGAGGGGGACATTTTCCCGGGCTTCTGCCCGGGGCTGCCTGATTTCTGCCCCCGTGTTAGAGGACAGAGGGTCAGACACATCCGGAATCTGCCCTGGTTCTGGCTGGCTGGGGGGGGGGGGGCTGGGGGGGGCAAAGCGCAGAAGAGCTCCAGAACTCAGTTTCCCCATCTGTGAAATGTGGCCACACGATCCTGGCTGGACAACGCCATCCCCTCGGTGTGTGGCCCAGGGCGAAAGCCCAGCCTCCACCCCCCCCCCACACACACACACACCACAACAAAGCCTGAGCCCTCCCGCCTTCCTGTTCTCTCTCTAAGAAATGTGGGTCACTGATAACAAGCCCTGCGTCATTTCCCCGGGGATGGGACTGTTACACAGGCAGCCAACAGGAAATGCCAGAGCCTCAGAGCAAGAAGGGACTTGCCCCTTTGTATGGACGGGAAGCCAAGGCTAGTGCCTGTGGCTCCTTATCCGACAGACCAAGCAACCCCTCTTGTGCCTCTTCAGACCCCCTCCAACCCCAGAGCGGGATAGGGGTGCAGTGGCTACAAGTGGGGCTTAGCGGACTCAGATATATGTGGGGTAGGTTACTTGCCAGCCTCCCATCTCCTAATCGGATCCCTCTGATCCTTAACCCCACTGATTAGCTCTCTCCTCACCTAGGAACACACTCAAGGGTTCTCACTTAATAATCAGCACCTCAGCCCAGCCTTTCCTGTGACTTCCCCAACCTCTACCTTCATTCCTAAACTTTTACCAATCTATCCACCCATCTATCCATCCGTCCATCGTCCACCCATCCAACCATTGAACCATCCATTCATCCATCCAACCACCCACATACTCTTCCGTCCATCCATCCACCCATCTATCCATCCGTCCATCCATCCATCCATCCAACCATTGAACCATCCATCCAACCACCCACATACTCTTCCATCCATCCATCCATC
>NC_064816.1:2169170-2212251 GCF_023721935.1 Panthera uncia | reverse complement strand
GTCCATCCATCCATCCATCCATCCATCTATCCATCTACCCAACCATTGAACCAACCATCCATCCAACCACCCACATACTCTTGCGTCCATCCACCCACCCGTTCACCCACCCTCCACACACCTATACATACATACACTCACCCATCCATCCACTCATTTATCCTTCCATCTTTCCAACTCTCCTCCCACATTCACTAACTTCCACTCTGATCTTGAGCTGATCATCGCTAGCAAAGCAGGGGAATCAAACTCAGCCCCTAGCCTTGTGGGGCTCTCCGTCAGGGGAGGAGACTGATGGCAAACAGATAAATTATGAGCCTTCCTGGTGAGGACTATTGCAAAGGCCAGAGGAGCACGTTTGGGGTATCAATTCAGGACAGTGTGAGACTCAGTATGGGTGAGGTGAGCACAACCCCTGTGTCCAGTCCTCACCCCGCACCCTCCACAGCTCCCTGCCATCAGCCCACAGACACGGAGCTTGTTAAGGTCACTAATGACCCTCTAAATGCCAATCCCAGAAGTCGCTTTTCCTGGTGTACTCTTCCCGACCTCACCTTTAGTCTTCGACGCTGGCCGTCACTCTGCCTGGACCCCTTGCTGCGCTGGCCACTCACGCCTCTGCCTTCCAGCTCAGGCCTGTGTGTGTCTAGCCACCTCCCAGATGCCCCAGATCCCTCAGACTCAACGTGCCCCAAAGGACATCATTGTCTAGTCTAACACCCCCACGCTGCCACCACCACCGTGACCTGACATTTACCCCATCACCCAGATTCTCTGATCCTTGGGCTCATCTGGTCCTGCCCATTCTACGTCGGAAACAATTTTTGCTCCATCCCCTCATTTCCATCCCCGCGACCACTGCCCTGGCCCTTACCAGCGCTTCCTGCCTGGATCATGGCTCCCGCCCACTCCTGAGTCCCCTGACCTCCAGCCTCACCCCATCAGGGGGATCACCCTCTGAGCTTCCCCAGGCCCAAATCAATCCCTCTGGAAAACCGCTGACCACACAGTCTCCGTCTCCTCCTACCCAGCAGCCCTTCAAGTTATCCGACTGAACTCCTATTCAACCTTCAATGCCCCAATACCAATGTCCCCTCCTTCAGGAAGACCTGCCCTCCTGGACCTCTGGTGGCCTCATTCTGGGCTCTTCCAGGTCCCACACCTGACTGCATGGGGACTCCAGGTGTCTAGATCCAGCTCAGCCTCCTTCAGCCTGGAAGCTGCTTGAGGACTGGTACTGGGAAACTCCTATTCATCCTTCAGGGCCCCATTTCCTTTGCCCCCTCCTACAGGAAGCTTTCCCCAGCTCCGGGCCATGGGCTCACCGCAGGTTGGTCTTCTGCACGGAGAAGCAGTACTCATTGATGCCGGTGGTGGGCATGCGGCTCCGGAGCACGTCCTGTGCCGTGGGGATGTAGTCCTCCTCAGTGATGCGCTCCAGGTGGGACAGGTAGCTGTGGAGTGAGGAGCCCTGAGGCCTAGTCTCGCAGCCTCCCTTTGTTTCTCAGACCCCCCTCCAAAGCCCAGAGACGACCCCGCGGGGGGAGGGGAGCTGCTGGGGAGGGGCCGGACCTCTGGGTCTGCAGGTGGCCTGGGAGCATCACCCTGAGGCTGAGGGAGCACGGGGCGAAGCAGCCTCACCCTCAGAACAGCAGGACTTCAAGGACAGTGTGAACTCAAGAACAGTGTCACCGGGGGAGGGGTGTCACCTTGGGAGAGCTGTCACCCCCAGGAGTGACGCTGTGCCAAGAAAAGTGATGGCCTGGGAACAAGCTGCAGCTGTCAAATCGCCCTCAATGCCCAGCATCGTGCCCAGGGAGTGTCACTGCGTGGTGATGAGCACTGTCCCCCCAGGAACGACGTCACCCTAGGAGCTGTGTCCCCCCAGGAACGACGTCACCCGGGAGCAAGACCATCCACAGCACCTCCCGCAGTGGGAGCCAACCAGCCTGGGCCCCTTCTGTCCCGGGACGAGTTCACCACCGGCTGCATCTGGGCCCCACACCTGCCGCCCCCGAGCTCCGCACTCACTACACGGCCGAGTCCAGCAGGTGAAACTCCCGGCGACGCTCATAACAGGCCCGGATGCCGGCGTCCCTCCACAGCCACTGCATGGCCACCGCGCAGCGCTTCTCGAAAGTGGTCACTTTGTAGGGGTCCTGGCTCATGACCAGACTGGCGTGGTGCTGGGGAGGGAGGGACGGGGCGAGTCAGACATCCCCGCCAGCCACTGTGCCCCTCTGCGACGGAACGCCCCCCCACACACTGCAGTTCCTAGCCCCCCCCCCGCCTCGCCTCTGCTCCTTCCTTCGCACCCCCCTTTGTCCCCAGATGGAGGGCAGAGGGGCAGCAGAGAAGGCACGTGCAGGGACATCAGTTCTGCATCTTTGACGCTCATGAGGCAAGTCGCTACAGGTGCCCTCACGACAGACAGGTAGCGTGATGAAACAATGCGTGCAGGTCCCGCGGGGAGGTCGAGGCACACGCAGCCGGAGCCGTGCGCCCGCCGGCCCCTCGTGCTGCCCCTCCCCTGCCTCCACCCGTCCTCCTTTCCTTCCAGCAGGGACGGCGGCTCAGACTTCCGCCTTGGCCTGTGCACGTGGGTGCGTGTGTCCGCGTGGGCACGTGCGTGTATGCTCGTGGGTGTGTGTGTGTGCCTCTGTGCCTGAGAGTGTGACAACGAGGGCCACCACTTCTACTGAGGTCCTTGCCAGGGCCACCCAAGAGGGAAAGGAAACGAAAGGCGTCAGGTTTGGAAAGGAGTGTGTCGCACGGTGGTTACTCGCCGAGAGCATGGCTGCACGTAGAAAGTCCAACACAGTCTAGCGATGAGCTGTCAGAATAAACTAGTTACCTTGGCGAGATCAACAGACACACATCCGATGTGTGGCTTATATATTAACCACTAACTGGTGGACGTTTTCAAGAATTTAAATCCCATTTACGGTAGCAAAAAAAAAAAAAAAAAGATCTCAAATACCTAGGAATAAATCTAACAACACACGTGAAATCTCGCCACGCTGAAATATACAAACATCACGAAGAAAAAAATTGTTTACTAAATGTTTATTTGTGCGAGCCGGCGCACGCGTGCGAGCGAAGGAGGGGTGAGGCGGGGGGAGAGATGATCCAAAGTAGGCTCTGCGGGGCACCTGGGTGGCGCAGTCGGTTAAGCGCCCGGCTCTTGATTTCACCTCAGGTCATGATCTCACGGTCTGTGAGTTCGATCCCCGCATCGGGCTCTGTGCTGGCAGCATGGAGCCTGCTTGGGATTCTCTCTCTCCCTCTCTCTCTCTCTGCCCCTTCCCTGCTCATGCTCTCTAAATAAAGAAAGAAAAAAAGAAAACATTAAAAAACAACAACATAGGGGGCTCTGCACTGTCAGCACAGAGCCCGATGTGGGGCTCGAACTCGTGAACCTTGAGATCGTGACCTGAGTCAAAGTCGGACGTTTAACCGACTGAGCCACCCAGACGTCCCGCTAAGGAAAAAATGTAAAGGATCTAAATAATTGGAAGGCTATGCTGTGTTCGTGGATTGAAAGACTCAGCATTTTTAAGCTACCAGTTCTCCCCAAATTAATCTACAGATTCCATGCAATTCTACCAAAATCCCAGAAAGGTGTGTGTGCGCGTAAAAACTGACAAGATAATTCTAAACTTAATGTAGAAATGCAAAAGGGCCCGGAGCAGCCGACGCCATTCTGGAGGACAAAGTGGAAGGATTTCCACTCGCAGGCTCCGAGACTACGTATTAGGAAGCTGCAATCACTAACATGAAATGATGTTCACTCAAAGGCAGAGGTATTGACCAACAGAACAGAACAGTGAGCGTTAACAGATCCAGGCACATCTGAACACCCGATTTATCACAAAGACGAGACTGTGGTACGGTGGGAAAAATGTTAAGGGGCACTGCCACCATTGAATAGCTGCACCAGGAGGATAAAAAAGGAAAGAAACGTGATCACACCCTACACAGGAATCAATTCCAGGTACAATGTAAATCTAAATCTGAAACAATAAAGCTCCACTTAAAAGATAGCAATAGAGGGGCACCTGGGGGGGCTCAGTCGGTTGAGCATCCTACTCTTGGTTTCAGCTCAGGTCGTGATCTCCCGGTTCATGGGTTCAAGCCTCGTGTCCAGCTCCATGCTGACAGCACAGAGCCTGCTTGGGATTCTCTCTCTCTCTCCCTCTCTCTCTGCCCCTCCCCTGCTCCCATGAGCGTACTTTCTCTCTCTTGCTTTCTCAAGAATAAATAAATAAAACTTTAAAAAACAAGTAAGTAAAAAAAGTTAAAGATAGCGATAGAGAATTTCATCATGACCTTGAGGGGGAAAAACATCTCTTAAGCTGGCTACCAAAAACAAACAAACAAACAAACAAACAAACAAACACAAAAAGCAAAAATCCAACAACACACCAGTAAGCAGAAGACTGACATGATGGACTTCATTAAAATTAAGAGCTATTCATCCGGACACCATGCAAACAATTAAGATGCAAGGTATGGATGGGGAGAAAATATTTACAAAATACACAACAAAGTGCTCTCTTCCAGAACATACAAAGAATCTGCTATAAATCAGTAAGAAAAAAAAAAGGGCAAAAACAAAGCCAAAAACAAAAATGGGCGAAAGATTTGAACAGTTGTTTCACAAAATGGTATATCCAAATGTCCGATAAACCTGTGAAGAGGTGTGCAGCCTCCTTCTTAATCAGGGAAATGCAAATCAGAACCACAATGAAATACCTCCAAGAACCCACCAGAATGGCTAAAACGAGCCGACAGCATCCAATGTTGGCAAGGATGAGTGGCAACTGGAACTCTTCATGTACTGCTGGCAGGAGTGTGAAATAGTCAAGTGCTTGGAGACGGTCTGGTGTCTCCTCCTAATCTAATCTACTTTATGATCCAAATCTACTTCTACACAGATACCCAACAGAGATGTGTAGGTTTTCATGAAACACGTATGATAGAAATGAACAAACCACAACTATGCCCCAAAGATGGAAGAAGTACAGACATACTGAGCAGTGTCAGAAGCCAGACATGCGAGAACGTTCTGTATAATTCCATGTATGAGAAGTTCAAAAATAGATAACCCCAATATAGCTGCTGGTTACTCCTGGGGGGTAGTGATTTGGGGAAGGAGCCTCTGGGGACACGTTCTGCTTCTCGTCCTGGGCAGCGATTACACACGGGCACTTACGTTGTGATGGCTTCACTGAGCTTGTGAACTGGCTTCTTCAGCACGTGTGTTAGAGCTCAGTTAAAACCGCTATTCTAGGGGCACCTGGGTGGCTCAGTCAGTTAAGCATCTGACTTTGGCTCAGGTCACGATCTCACGGTTTGTGAGTTCGAGCCCCGCGTCAGGCTCTGTGCTGACAGTTCAGATTCTGTGTCTCCCGCGATCTGCTCCTCCCCTGCTTGTTCTCTCTCTCTCTCTCTCTCTCTCAAACATAAATAAATATTTTTTTAAAACCCACAAGTGCTGGCGAGGCTGTGGAGAAATTGGAGCCCTCGTGTGCTGTTGGGGGGAATGCAAACAAGTGTGGAGGGTCCTCAAAAAAATTAAAATAGAACTACCCTATGATCCAGCAATGCGACTTCTGAGCGTTTACCCGAAAGAATTGAAATCAGGATCTTGAAAAGATACTAACATCCTGTGTTGACTGCAGCACGAGTCACAATAGCCAAGGCGTAGAAACAACCTAAATGTCCATCAAGAGAATGTGGTGCATGCGCGCACACACACACACACACACACACACGGCTATTGCTGAGCCTTAAAAAAAGAAGGGGAATCCGCAATAGGTAACGACATGAATGAATCTGGGGGACATCACGTTAAGTGAAATAAGCCAGGCACAGAAGGACGAACACTGCATGACCCCACTTGCGTGAGGCTTCTAGAAAAAGCAAACTCATGGACACGGACAGCGGCATGGGGCTGGGGCAGGGAGATCTGGGCATCTGCCACTCGAGGCCGTAACCTTCTAGTTCCTCAGGAGGACCACGGGCGAGAGGCCTGCCGGGAACCGTACCGCACTGTGCACACCCCCACTGGTGACGAGGGTGGAGAGCGTGGGAGGTGTTCCTGTGACACGTGCACACGGAGCTGCCCGCCCCGAAGCCGGACTCTGTCGCCGGTCGATGGTATTAACATTGCTACAGCAAAGCGGGTGCTGGTTCGGGACCCCCCCCCCCAGGCCACCCCTGTCATCGCAGGGCCCACAGGACAGCACGAGAGGGGGGCTGATGCCGAGTTGCCTGGAATGCACGGAAACTCCTGGGGTAGAGTTGACAAGACCTGGGGACCCAAGAAACACGGCCCTGTCCCAGGTGTCCAAAGGGACATGGCCCTGAACGGAGGGTTCTATGAGACACGGCCCAGACCTGTGGTTCTGAGGGGACATAGTCTTGATCTGGAGGGTCCGAGGGGACATGGTCCCACCAGGGTGGGGGTGTCTGAGGGGACTCGGCCTGACAGGGTGGGGGCGTCTGAGGGGACGCGGTCCTGCCCCAGAAGTTGTGAGGGGAAGATGTGTTGGGCTTTGGGGTCAGAGGGCGCGCATCCTGCCCCGGGGGTCCTAGTGGACACAGCCTGGGCCCGAGGGTCGGAAGGGACGGGTCCCACCCCCAGTGCCACAGGGCCACCAGCATGCGGCCCCGGCCCGAGCCCCCCGCTCGCTCACCCTGCTCTCGGGCCTGCTGAACGGAATCTGCAGCCAGTCCATGGCCTCGATCATGGCCTGCATGGACACGAAGATGTTCTGGTAGATGAGGGGCCGGAAGCCCTTGCGCTCCTCCTCCGAGTAGCCCGCCCCGTGGATGATGCGCATCTGCTTGATGAACGTGCTCTTCCCGCTCTCGCCGGGGCCTGGGGGGAGGGGGGGAGGGGACACCAGCAGCTCAGTCCCAGGGGCTCCCGCCACCCACCACCCCGGGGCTCCAACCCCGCTCCGGAACCCTGGGCGAGCGCCTTCCCCTTGCGTGCCTCAGTTTCCCCTGCTGTCAGAGCCTGCCTGCGAGGGGAAACGAGCGCCCCGTAAGAGGCCCCTGGGGGGGGGGGGGGGTCAGCCAACCAGGGTTCGAGGGGCCAGCCAGCCGGCAGCCTGTGTCCGCGTGCCCAGCAGGTTTTCAGTTTGCATGACAGCCTTCACGGCTCAAATACTTTCTGTGCTTGTGGGTTTGACATTTTTAAACGATTGAAAGGAATTAAAAAAAAAAAAAACAACCACGAGTATTTCATCACATGTGGAGCTGGTCTGGAATTCCTGTTTCGGCGTCCCTAAATAAAGTTTTATTGGCACACAGTCACCGCCATTTGTGTCCCCATGGCCTCTGGCTGTTTGCTCGCTCCGGCAGCAGAAGCGGGCAGTCCGAGAGGGTCTGGCCCACGGGGCTGAAAATACTGAGGAACAGCAAAAAGGCTGTTTGGCTGGAGCAGAGTGGGGGTGGGGGGGGAGGCCAGGTGGTGCGGGGGGTCTGGGGGCCACGCGGAGGACTCGGGCTTTTACCCCAGGGAGGTGGGAGCCCTGGAGGGCTATGGGGAGTGGGGCACCCGACCCAGGTCCTCGAAGGTGTTCTGCGGTGGCCGCTGCAGGGAAGACAGACTGCGGGGGCGAGGGCAGGGGCAGGGCGTCCGGGGTGGAGGTCTAGGTGAGTGACGACGGGGGCTGGACCCGGTGGAAAGAAGACATTCGAGAGATATTTGGGAGACGGACTAAGAAGGCTTCGCTGATGGACGAGAGCGGGGAGAGGGGTCCTTGCGGGGCCATCTACACGATTCACGGGGCCAAGTGCACGCCGGGGCCCTTCTGAGCCCAGGGCACTGCGGGACTGCCCGGGTCCCACGCCCAGAAAAGCCAGCCCTGGGCTTGCGACAATAACACTTAGATCTTCGGTAGTCCCGGTCTGGAAGCTCAGAGAGGAAGGCTCGACTCCCTGCTGCCTGAGCCCTGGCGTGTGTGTGTGTGTGTGTGTGTGTGTGTGTGCGCGCCTCTGTTTTCCCATCTGTAAAATGGTGTGATAGCCAGGCAGGAGGGGTGGGACCGGGAGGCTCCTCCCACAGCTCCCTGCCCCGCCCAGCTCCTGGGGGACCCTGGCATGGGGTCCTTCCCGGCACAGGAGGGGGGACTGGAAGGAGGAACAGGAAGCAGCAGGAAAGGAAGGGGTGGAGCCCAGAAAGAGGAAACAGTCGGAGGGAGCAGAGTGGGGGTGGAGGAGGCGGAGAGAAGAGAGGGTGCCCCCCCAGGAGCTCCGTGTCCCCACATATCTGTGGGCAACAAGGGCAGGCCTGGGGTGACACCAGGTGTGGTTAAGTCCACTGGACTCGAGGTCCAAGAACATGAGTTGCTCTGGGGCACCTGGTGGCTCAGTCGGTTAAGCGTCCGAGTCTTGGTTTCAGCTCAGGTCACGATCTCGTGGTTCGTGGGTCCGAGCCCCGCGTCAGGCTCTGCGCTGACATCGCGGAGCCTGCTTGGGATTCTCTCCCTTCCCCGCCCCCTCTCTGCCCCTCCCCTGCTCCCACACTCTCTCTCTCAAAATCAATAAGTCAACTTACAAAAAAAAAAAGGAGCGAGACGGAGGGAGATGGAGAAGAGAGGAAATATGGTAAAACACCAACATTTGCAGGAGAACCGGGCGCAACGTTTCAGTGGGTCTGAAAGCATTTCAAACGGAAAAGTTAACCGAGGGGAAAAGCCTGACATGTGACGCGAGATGCTGAATGGGAAATTGGAACAGAAAAAGGGCCCCCGCAGGGAACCGGCCACATCCCAGGCCCGGAGCCCCGCTCACGGAGCGCAGTCGTGAGGTTCCGAGGGAGCTCTCCCACTGGGACAGGTGCACCGGGGTCATACGAGATGTCAACACAGGGGAAGCCGTTTAGTAGACGGGAACGTCTGCTCTGTCTTTGCCACTCTTCCGTACATCTAAAAGTATTCCGAAATAAAAAGTTTCCCCCCAAAAAACACCCAAAACACCCCCGCGCCCCGGGTCCACAGCCTGAAAGTCTCCAACACGGAGCCGTATGGGTCTGAGATCGCCTGACAGAAGGACGGCTCTTGGCCCACTCTTCATATGGGGAAACTGAGTCCCAGATCGGCTGATGGGCTTGCCTCGGGCCAACGCAGCCGGTTAAGGGGCCAAGCTGGGACTCAGACCTCGTTCTGTCCGAGTGCAGAGCTCATGGGTTAGCGGTATTAAACCAGAAAGTTCCCCATATCCATAGTCACCGCGAGCTTGATTTAACTCTTGGTGTCTGGGCCAAAATACCCCGTGCCTGTCCTCAGCCAACCCCCCCCACCAAAGAGTCCCACCGGTTTGCTATTTGCAAAAGACACCCGGGAATCAGAGAGGTGGGGTGATTTTCCCGGGGTCCCACAGCTAGCAGAGAAGCAAGGGAGTAAACTCGAGCCCTGGTGGGTCCTTCACTGACAAAACGGGCTCCGGCCAGCCTGCCGGGTCAGGCGCCGTCAGAGTATCGGACAATGAACGTCATGTCCACGTCACGTGTCCACAGACACTCGGGAGCCAGACAGGTCCTGTGGGGGCTGCGGGAAGGGGGACCGAGATGAGCGCAGGGGACCACTCCCTTTGATCTCCTTCCCGGTAGCCTTTCAACTCTCAGACCTCGGGTCTCCCCCAGACATGTGGGGACCCATCAAAGGTCACACAGAACAACGGCTGACTTGCGAGGCACTGATTTTCTTCTCTCCTGTGTCGTTGAAGGAAAAACAAAAAAATCCTGATCGCCACCCACAGCATGGATTTTGTGACTCATGACTGGGTCACAACCTAAAGTCTGAAGACTCCACTGGTGGAACCCTCTCTTTGCAGCCCGTGACTGTCCTGAAGCCACGGAGGATTCTGGAACCTCTCCAGCCCCAGGTTCCTGGTCTGCTGCGGGAAAGTCCGCAAATGGGGCTGGGGGCTGCAGGGACAGCTCTTCCCACCTGGTGGGCCAGAGGGGTAGGGCCTGCTTCCTCCTGGGGGTGGAGAGGAAGGGGAACCTGGCGGCTCCTTCCACGGCAGAAGGCCGCCCCAGACCTCTGATGGTCCAGGAGACGGGGCCACGGGGACATGCTGGAGGGCAGGAGGCTCAGCTTCTAGGTCCAGCTCTGGCTCAGACTGGCTGCCGACCCCAGACCAATCCCATCACCTCCCTGGGCCTCAGTTTCCCCGTCTGTCACTGGGGTGCTGTGGCTTTTCTCTCCAGAGGCACATTCACAGGGAAGTCAAATGCATGGGCTCCGGAACCAGAATTCTAGGTTCCGATCCTGGCTGTGTGACCTTGGGCAAATCGCTTCGCCTCTCTGGGCCTCGGTTTCCCCACCTGGGGACAGGAGCGGTATCCACCTCAAGCTCTGTGGACAGAGCTGGCTCCTTTAATGGCTTCATTCTGACGTCCCCCCCCCCCCCCCAACATTCTCCAACACGCCAATCGCTTCCTGTCAGGGACAGACTCCCGGCCCCTAAGCCTGCTTCCTCAAAAAGACCAGCCACCTCCAGGAAAAAATAACTTTTGGTTTCAATTCCTGTTTTCAAGAAGGGAGAGAGGTGTGGAAGCAGCCCTTGGCGCTGGGGGGTAGGGGGTGGTCAAAACCACAGTCCACAGCGTGGTCCACAGGGCCACCATCAGCGCTTGGGAACATGAACAACCTCCCTGCCCCCACCGCACACCAGCAGAAGGGGCTTCCTGGTGTGGGGAGGGCTGGGCAGTGGTCAGCGTGGTGTGGCACCAGGGACCTTCCCAGCTCTGGAAGATGCGGTGCAGCTCCAGGGGAAGTCGCCCCAGAGACAGGATTCCTTCATTCGCTTATTCATTCATAAATTACGCTCTGGGCATCTGTTCTCTGTCAGGTTCACTATGCTCCCTGGGCCGGATGCTGGGGACAGAGGCATGAACAAGAAAGACACGGTCCCCACCTCCGTGTAACTGGAGAGACAGACAGGAAAGAACAAGTTAAACAAATCTACAGAACGTCCGTACGTGCCCTGAAGAAAGGAGGAAGGAGAAGGACCGGCCGCCTTTGTGGTCAAGGAATCCAGGAAGACTTCTCTGCGGAGGTGACACACGAGTTGTGTTGCCTTGAGTGACAGCACCGGCCGCATGGAGGCGTGGGTGACGCCGAGAGCCACCGGCAGGGAGAACAGCAAGTGGAAAGGCCCTGAGGTTCGGATACATAAACTCGAGGTGTGCAAGGAAAGATCGCCAGCATCGGTAAACCTCCGTGCCGGGTGGATCGAGAGGAAGCGAGCAGACAAACAGAATGAAAGATGGACGCTTCACATGTCCCTCAGGACAAGGGAATGGGGCACACGATTGATTCCCATACCTTCGACAGCTTCGAAGAAAGGGACAAGTTCTTTGACAGACATCGATCACCAAAACTGACGCAAGAAAAAACAGATAGCCTAAGTAGCCCTAATAATAATATTATTAAAAGCCCTAATAATAATATAATAATATGATACATCATATATCATACATCCTCTTCCTGTAATAGCCTACCTAGTCTGAAGATGTCAAATAGAGATAGCAATTAAAGTAATTAAATTCTTTAATTAAAAAAAAAAATATTTTATTTATTTTTGAGAAAGAGGATGCAAGCAGGGGAGGGGCAGAGAGAGAGGGCGACAGAGGATCCAAAGCAGGCTCTACATTGACAGCCGAGAGCCCGATGTGGGGCTTGAACTCATGAACCACGAGATCGTGACCTGAGCTGAAGTCAGACGCTCAACTGACTGAGCCACCCAGGCGCCCCAAGTAATTTAATTCTTTTTTTTTTTTTTTAATTTTTTAATGTTTACTTATTTTTTGAGAGACAGGGAGAGACAGAGCGTGAGCAGGGGAGGGGCAGAGAGAGAGGGAGGCACAGAATCCGAAGCAGGCTCCGGGCTCCGAGCGGTCAGCACGGGGCCTGACGCCGAAGCTGGACGCTTAACCGACTGAGCCACCCAGGCGTCCCAAGTAATTAAATTTTTAATTAAAACCTTCCAGGCTCAGATAGCCTCACTGACGATTTTGCCGAAGCTTCAGGAAAATGAAATAATTGAAAAAAGCAAAGAAGGCAAGGGCCTGTGCCAAAGGATCGCAGGAGGAAGTTGCAGGAGTTGGGGTCTGAGGGGCCAGCCACGGGGCCATTGAGACCGTCCCCATGCCAGGTTCCTTGGAAAACTAAATGGGGGGGGGTGTCTTTTCCATAAAAGACTAGAGTCAGAAGGGCCCTAATTAAGGTGCAATCTTGGGGGCCCCAGGCTTCTACACCCTCCTCTCCACTCCCCAGGGCCCCCCTACCTCGGAGGCAGGGAAGAGTGAGGCCGCCATACGGATGGCCGGCCTCCTGGCCCAGGGCAGGCAGATGTGACTTCCAGACACCTGAGACCTTCCCTGGTGTCCCCCCAACCCCAGGGCTCAGGATGTCCCGGGAGCCCCTCTGAGGCTGGCATCCGGAGGGGAAGCCCGCAGGGCCCCAGGGGTGGAGGGAGTGGACATGCGTTGGGGACAAGACTCTGCGCTTTGGGAGGCCACAACCTTGGAGCCTTACGACCTGCCACCCCCGTCACTCTTCCCTTCCACCCTGGATTATTTTCCTCCTCACTCTTCTTGCCGCCGGAAATTCTCTCTCTGCTTATTGGCTTCTGGGCCGTCTGTCTCCCTGTCGGCAAGATGAGGTCCCCGGAGGCAGGGACATCGCCCATCTCGGTGGCTGCGGCGCCCGCCCGGAGAGTTAGTCGATACTTCTCGAATGAATGAATCAGTGAGCCAGTGGGTCACAGCCCGCGGGCAATGCCCGGGCCCAGGGACTCCCCCGCGAGCCCGCCAGAGCAGGCGGGGGCCAGGCCCTCCCCGGGCGGCGTGGGGCAGACAGACAGGGGGCAGGGCCCTCGGCGGCCGACGGGGAGGCCCCGAGGCCGGCTGCACGCCTGGGCTCATGGCCCCCTTCCCCTGACGCCAGGGCAGAGGCCGGCAGGGCACGCGCCACCCCCCCAACCCTGCACAAGCCCCTCCCGGCCTCCCGCTGCCCGCACCTCGGGGCGAGGACCTGGTCTCTCTGGGCCTTAGACTTCTCGCCCCCAAGTGGGTCAGGCTCTCCCGGCCCCGTGGGGTCCCCGGCGGCGTCCCGTGCGCACCCCACCCGCCCGCTCACCCAGAAGCAGCAGCTTCAGCTCCCCGCGGTCCCTCTTCTTCTGCTCCAGCAGGATCCTGTTGATGTCCTGGTCGATCCGGGCCGCCGCCTTCTCATCCTCGGTCAGGCAGCAGGGGCAGCAGCACCAGGTCAGCGAGCGGGCCATGGTGGGGGCCTCAGCGGGCACGAGGCGGCATGGCCCCGCCCCGGGGAGGGCTCCCCGCCCGGACGGCCGTCGGGCGTACCGGGGCCGCGCACCCTTCTTGGGGGGGGGGGTCACCCCCGGGGACGCCGACTCCCCGGCCTCGAGCGCCCGGCGAGGCCTGGGTGTCCGGCGGGCGCGGGGCGGGCGGCTGGGGGCGGGAGGAGGCGCCCAGGAAGGCGCGGAGGCTCAGGGCTCCCCGCCCATCTCCAGACCCGGCCTGCCCTGCCAAACTGGTTGAGGGCGGGTGCCCCCCGGGGAGGGCGGGGTGCCGGGAGGAAGGGCCCAACCACAGGGTGCAGTGAGCGTCCCCGCAGCGCCCCACCGGGCCCTCCTTCCTCATTCTGGAGAACGGGCGGACTCCATCCTCCCGGGGCCTCTGACGCCGCCTCCAGGCGGGCCCCGGGCGCACCCCTCCTTCCCCTCCGCGGAGCCGATGGGGGGAGGTCGAGAGGTCGGGGCAAGGCCAATGAGGATCTTTTCCGAAAACGGGCGGAAGCCAGGGGGCTCCCGTGGAGGGGCCGTCTCAGGTGCACGGCGCCCCGACTTCCCAATGGGCAGATGCAACACTGAGGCACAGGGCCAGGAAGTGAGTTGCCCGGGCGCCGGGCGGAAGAACAAGACGGGGCCCGGAGTCTGCTGTCGCCCACAGGGCCCCAGGCTCTCAACGCTGACCAGGCAGCTTCCTTCTTCCTTGCGGACGAGGACCGAGTGCCCACTGTGTGCCAGGGACAGTGCCGAGCACAGCAGGGCACAAAGTGACAACACTAAGCCTAACGTTCTAGATGGAGACGCAGATAAGGAAATACTTGTTTAACATTCAAGGCTGTTGGATGATGGTACATTCCGAGCGAAAAAGAGAGCAGAGCAGGGGGTAGGGCACGCTGGGTGCTTGGGTTGGGGCTTTAAATAGGGGTCAAGGAAGGTCACCAGGAGGGGGAGGCGGACAGGCAGCCTAGGCACAGGGGGACCTTGAGGGTCTAACGTGCGGTTCAGGGACTTTCCCCACAAGGCCATGGGGCCACCTGCCCCTGCCCCCTGGGCCCCCGGGACCCTAGAAATAGGACGGTGACACATGGCTGCTTTCTGGATGGGCACTCACAGCCAAAGGGGACTTGGGTTGTCTCCAATCCAGCAGATCTTTGCCCTGTTTGACGGTAGAAACCCCGCTTTGAGAGGTTCTAGAAGGCTCTAGAAAGTTCTGGAAAACCCCTCCCGCTGGAGATACACATAATTCGGGACACCTCTCGGATGGCACCAGCAAGGCTCAGAGAGGGTGAGTGATGTGCCTGGGGTCACACAGCAGCAACCGTCAGCCCTCCCCCACGGCAAGACCCGCAAGACCCGTGTGGTTTTCTTTGCTGTTGATTCATAACGAACAGCAGATGGGAAGTTGGATAAGGGCCCCCGTTGGGTCACTGGGGCTGGCAGGCGCTGCCCTGCTCACCACCCCACCCCCACCCACAACCGGATGGCTGTGAGGAGAGGTGCTCCCCAAAGCCAGAGGCCTGAGTGACTTTCCACCCTCCGGGCAGATGAAAAGCAGAAATAGGTCTGAGCCACGCAGAGCCGGGGAACAGCAGAACAGAAATAACCAGCTTGGCAAAAACCCGGAGGCCAGGCTGAGTCACAGACCCGGATCCAGATGCGGGCGCCAGGCCCAGGACCCTGAGGGTCACCAGGCCCCCAGCACGCCACGACGGGACCCAGGTGGCATGGGGTCTAGCTTAACGTCTTCTGTGGCTCCCGCTCACTGGCCTCAGAACAAACGGCCGGGGTCCTCGATCCCCCCCAGTGGCCCGGCCTCCGTGAGTTTCTCCGGCTTCAAAATAAATCTCCTTTTCAGTTCCCTTAACTTCTCCCCTCCCCCCACCCGGTGCCAGGCGCCAGCGGGAATCTGTCACGTTTTAGTTCATTCGGGAATAGCAGGGCGAGCTCTTGCATATTTTTAAGACACACACACACACACACCCCGCATAAAGCATGAATATATAATCCAATAAATTCTTGTGAAACTTGCATCCACTTGATCTGAACCCAGGTGAAGACTGAGGATGTCACCAGCCCCAGGAAGTGCCCAACGGTCCCCAATGCTCTCACTCCTACGGTGTCTCTATGTTTGGGGAGTAATTTTTGGTAATAAGATTTATCTTGTTTGTCTTTCTTTCTTTCTTTCTTTCTTTCTTTCTTTTGAAGAGAGAAAGGGCACAAGTGAGCGAGGGGCAGAGAGAGAAAGAGAGAGAGAATCCCGCGAGGGGCAGAGAGAGAGAGGGAGAGAGAGAGAGAGAAAATTCCACACAGGCTCTGCATTGTCAATGCAGAGCCCAAAGCGGGGCTCGAACTCATGAACAGTGAGATCATGACCTGAGCCAAAGTCGGATGCTTAACTGCACTGAGCCACCCAGGCGCCCCCAGACTTATCTTGGTTTTCATTCTGAAATGTACGTGGCGTCGTGTTCACTTTCTTTGGTGTGCGGTTCTGGGACTTTGACAAAGGCACACAGCCATGTAAATTGTCACCCGAACAGACGACGGAATGTGCTCCCACCACCTAGAAATACTCCCTCCAGGGACTCCTTCGTCGTCAGACCCTCACCTCCTCCCCAGTCCCCGGAAACCACTGATCTTTGTTGCTATGATTTCTAAAGTACTTTTCTGGAGGTCGCACAAATGAATGCTGTATTAGGTAGCTTTTCAGACTGGCTTCTTTCACGGAGCATTTGAGATCCGTCCTCTGCAAGCTGGGGGTGCACCGGGGACCTGTTCCTTCCGGCTGCTGAGCGGTTGTGGGACCCCACACGGCAGTGCTCACCCACAGAACACACGGGGGTTGTTTCTAGGGTGCAGTGATCACGAACAGTGCTGCCGCACACGTACGTGTTCAGGGTTCGGACGAACATCCGTGTTCATTTCTCGGGGAGAAATTTCTAGCAGGGGGATCTCCGGGCCAGAGTAACCGTTTGGCTTTGTGAGGAACTGCGATCGGTTTCCCAAGTGGCCACCCCAGTCTGCATTCCCCCCCCCCCCCCCCCCCCCCCCCCCAGCGATGAATGAGGTCCAATTGCTCTGTGTCGTCTCCAGCACTTAGCATTGTCTGTATTTTTAGTTTTGGCTATTTTCAGACGTGTGTGTCTCCTTATGGATTTCATCTGTGTCTCCCTGAGGGACCAGTGGCATTGAACACTCTCGCGTGTGTGCACGCGACATCCGTGTGTGCTTCTTGGTGAAGTGGCCGTCCTTTCAGTGCCTTGTTTTCTTATGACTGTGTTTTGAAAATTTGTTGTGCGGGCGGGATGCAAGTCCTTTATTGCGCGGGTGGTTTGCAAATGCTTTTCTCCCAGCCCGTAGGTCGGGTTTCCGTCCCCTTAATTGTGTCTTCCCTGGAGCAGAAGTTTTAAACTTCGATGATGGTTCAATGAATCAAATTTGTTTTTAACTTTATGGATTATGTCTTGGGTGTTTTATCTGAGAACTGTTTGGCAAACCCGAGGAGGTGGAGATGTTCTCCGATCTTCTCTTCTGGGAGTTTCATTGTTTTACATGTTACATTTAGAGCTACGACCACGCGGAGTTCTTTCTCGTATGAAAGTAGATGTTCTTCCCCTCCTCCCCCCCCTCCTCCTTCTCCTCCCCCTCCCCTTCTTCCCCCACCCTCTCTTTCTCCCTCCTCCTCTTCCTCCTTCTTCTCCTCCCCCCTCCTCCTCCTTTCTCCCTCCTCCTCCCCTTCCCCTCCTCCTCTCTCTCCTCTTCCCCCTCCCCCTCCTGCTTTTCCTCCTCCGTCTCCTTCTTCCTCTATATGTGAATGTCCAGTTGTCCCAGCATCATTTGTTAAAAAGACTGTCATCTCTCGGGGAGCCTGGGTGGCTCAGTCGGTTAAGCGTCCGACTCTTGATGTCGGCTCAGGTCGTGATCTCAAGGTCCATGAGTTCGAGCCCCAGGTCAGGCCCTGTGCTGACAGCTCGGAGCCTGGAGCCTGCTTCGGATTCTGCGTCTCCCTCTCTCTCTGTCCCTCCCTCACTCATGCTCTGTCTCTCTCACCCTCAAAAATGAGTAAATGTTAAAAAAAAAATTTTTTTTAAGAAAAACAAAAGAACGGATGAATTGACTGTGAGATATTCACCCAAAGGAATGCTGCGGCCACAGCTGGCGGTGACGATTGACAACCCACAAGGACACACAGCACTCTGTGTCACACAGATGTGACACTGAGTGATAGATAGAAATGACTCACCACAGTTCATCTTGCGCAGCTCTCCTCAGATAAAGTTCACAAATGGAGAAAAGGAAACACAAATTTTAGGGTAGCTTAATTCAGCTGTACATTTGTAAAGAAAAGCAAGGAAGCTGAATTTAAATAAGTAAATTTAAAAAAACTAACTTGAATTTAAAGACAGAAATTAAAAAAAAAACTAACTTGAATTTAAATAAACAAAATTTTAAAAACCAACTGGAATTTAAATAAATTTAAAAAACCGACTTGAATTTAAAGACATAACTTTAGGGGCGGCTGGGTGGCTCAGTGGGTTAAGCATCGACTTCAGCTCAGGTCACGATCTCATGGTTCGGGGGTTTGAGCCCCACATCGATGTCTCTGCTGTCAGCACAGAGCCTGGGGTCCCCCTCTCTCTGCCCCTCCCCTGCTCACTCGCTCTCTCTCTCAAAAATAAACATGAAAAAATTAAAGTGTTACTTTCTTTAAAAAAAATAAATACATTTTTAGAAACTAACTGTTATGTAAATAAGTAAATTTTAAAAACCTAGCTTAAATTTAAATAATAAAAAAAAAAAGCGAGGAAGCAAAGAGGGACATTACATAACAGAATCGATTCACAGAGAACATGGCCACCAGAGCGTGTATGCACGAGGCACAGAAAAGCAAAATATGAAAGGCCTGAAAGGAGAAATCCACAGAGCCACAAATCTGCTCCCAAACGTTGACACCCCTCTCTCCGTAATCAGTAGAATAAGCGGGCAGAGTATTAGCAAGAATATAGAAGATCTAAACACCACCATGGACCGCATAGACTCGGATCAATATGGTGATGTGATTTTTGGTAAATACAATGACAATTCAGTCGAGAGATGGCAGTCTTTTCATTTATTTATTTTATTTTATATATATATATATATATATATATATTTTTTTTTTTTTTTTTGAGAGAGAGAGAGAGAGAGAGAGAGATCACGAGCGGGGGGATGGGCAGAAAGGGAGAGACGACGCCCGGATCATGACCTGAGCAGAGAGATCAAGAGTCAGTCGTTCAACGGACTGAGCCACCCAGGCGCCCCAACGCTTATCTATTTAAGCAGGCATATAATTTTTGCGTTCGTTTCAGATGTACAACGTGACGATCCGATATTTGTGCCCATCGTGAAACCATCACACGATGGGTCTCGTTAGGGGACATTTTGTTTTCCCGGGATGAAGGCTTCTAAGATCTCCTCTCATCCACGTTCACATGTGCGGTACAGTGTCACTAACCACGGTCCCCAGGCCGCGCTAGCCACCCTGTACCGCTGACGGGCGCCCGGTTAAATTTCAGCCTGGGGCTGCAGCGAGCGGGGCAGCGGTGGACATGTGGCCCAGGCCGCTGGTGACCGTAGGAGCGACCCTGCGCGGAGAGAAACCTAACTGGGGAACGGTGGCTTAGAAGGGGTTTCCCAGGGACTGGCTTTGGCCACGGCGCATGCGCCACGTACGCTCCTGGAGCTGCGTCCGTTGTTTCCCGTCTCCTGTTTCCTGAACGGCACGCGCCTTGCTGCGTCTCTGGTTTTACGAGTGTCCTTTGTGCTTAACAAGAATACGATCTGTACATCGTTCCCAAGTACCTCCCAGTCCTCGGCTGCCGGGAGTACTGGCCGCTGAGGGCCACGGCTGTCCCCGCCGGCCCTTGGCCACACCTCAGGTCCTGCCCACCCCCCGGCAAAGGCCCGAAGTCAATGCCGGGATAACAAAGTTTTTAACTGATCGTTTCTTTGGAGAAGACGCGAAAGTCTTCCTGCCGCGATTTCACTGCTAGTTTTATATCCAGGAGAATGGCAAGCGCTGTTCAGGCACTTGCGTACCTGTGTTCACAGCGGCATCATTCACAGCCCCAGGTTTCCGTCGACAGGTCAGTGGGGCAGGCTTCGTGGGCGTAGCAACCCGGTTCTGCAGGTTTTCCGTCTTGAAATTCCCCTATTTTTTTTTTTTTTTTTTTTAAAAACAAAGATCGTGTGTTTTCATTTAGTTCGTGTCCGCGCCTCGCTGGACCGGCCGCGGCTGGTGTCCATGTCTGGCGAGCGCTGGCCTACCGTCAGGGCAAGGAACTGGCCACTCGGTGCCTTGGTTTCCCCATGAGAGGAGGAGAGGCCCTCGCGCGGAAAAACGCGCGTCCGGAGCCTGCCGGTGTGCAGGAAGGCCGGAGAGCTCGAGAGCGCCACCTGCTGGGCGCGGCGGGCGTGACGTCCAGGTGCGCCGGCTGCGTCGCGGGGCCTTCTCCTCCCCGCCTCACTTCCTGGATCCTGCCCCCTCCTCTGCCCCCACCTGGTGCAGCCCCCATCACGCCCGCGGGGACCAGAGCAGTCCCCTCCGCCGTGGATCCCCGGCTCGGGCCTTCATCCCTCCAAGTCCGTCCTCCCCATGGCGGCCATCGGAGGGCGCCCGTGAGCACCCGAGTCAGGTCTGGCCCTCCTCGGCCCGCAGCCCTCCGGGTCGCCCACCTCTCTGGGGGAAAGCCCTAGTCCTCCTGAGGCTCTCAAGGCCCTGCAGACCTGCCTCTGCCCCTGCCTGCCCTCCCCTCCTCCCTCTCTCCCCCTCACCCACTCTGCTGCAGCCACGCGGGCCTTCTCACTGTTCCTCCGACGTGTGAGCCCAGTGCGGCCCCAGGACGTTTGCACGGGCTGTGCCCCGTGCCTGGGGTGCCCTTCTCTCACGTCATCATTGTTCCCCATCCGGCTTCCCTGCTGTGTCTGGTGCCACAGCCTTCAAGGCCTATCCCACTGATGAGCAAGTGCAGAAAGCTGGAGGAGGCCGTGCAGAGACTGAACGCCTTGGACACGGCCGGTGGGAGTGTGAAACGGGGCGGCCGCTGTGGAAACGGGTTGGTGGTTCTTCAAAAAGCTAAATGTAGAACTACCGTGATCTGGCGATTGCTGGTGCGGTCTGTAGTCACTAGAACGGAAAGCAGGCTCTCAGCCTGATGTTTGCACACACAGGTCCCCTTCAGCATGATTCCCAGTCACTGAGACGTGGAAATAACCCGAGTGTCCACCGACGGTAAAGCAGAAAGTGGCTCATCCATAAAATGATCATCCAGCCTCAGCGAGGAAGGACGTCCTGCCGCCTGCCACCACGTGGATGGACCCGGAGGACACTGCACAGTGACAGGAGCCAGACACAGGACACGTCCTGCGCGACCCCACTCACAGGGGGTCCCCAGAGGAGTCCCGTCCACAGAGGCAGAGAGTGGATGGTGGGAGCCAGGGGTGGGGAGTCCGTGCTTCATGGGGACAGGGTCTCAGTCTGGGGAGATGGAAAGTTCTGGAGACGGATGGAGGGTGGGTGCACGACAGTGTGTGTTTGATGCCGCTGGACAGCTCAGCGGTTAAGCGTCCAACTTCGGCTCAGATCATGATCTCGCGGTCCGTGAGCTCGAGCCCCGCGTCGGGCTCTGTGCGGACAGCTCAGAGCCTGGAACCTGCTTCGGATTCTGTGTTGCGCTCTCTGCCCCTCCCCACTCATGCTCTGTCTCTCAAAAAATGAATAAACATCAAAAAAAAATTTTTTTTTTAAATAGTACGTTTCTTTGAAGTAGGCTCTATGCCCAGTGCAAGCCCAGTGCGGGGCTTCAACTCATGAGCTGCAGACCCAGACCTGAGCTGAGATCAAGAGTCAGATGCTCAACTGACTGAGCCAGCCAGGCGCCCACAAATGGTACATTTATGTGCACTTACCACTTTTTAAAAAGGAAAAAATCCGAGGAGTGGTTGCGGAGACTGGCCTAATACAGGTGGGCGAGGAGAACATGTTCCACAAGAGCATCCCCCATGGCCCCCACGGCCCCCACCTGGAGTAGCAAGCCCGGCCCAGAACCGGGCTCCTCGGTCCCCTGCCCCCAGTGAGGAGGCACTACTCTTGCACGATGCTCTAGTCCCGCAGCACAAATGAACTTGAAGCCAGGGTCCAGAAAGAGGCCCTCAGAGCAGGGGCCCCGATGCCACAGTCGCTGCCCGGGGCCGGAGGCACAGGCATATCCCGGGGCAGCTGTGGCCACGGGTCCCAGGAGCTCAGACACCTGGCCAAAGGTGCTGGGGTCCCAGCCAGATGCACAGACACCAGGCAGCCCCCTGCAGACCCTCGGCACCAACACACTGCCCAGCACCCACCACGGCCAGCGATAGGAAATAAGCCAGAGGGGGCCACGGCATTTAGGAACAGAATTTATTCCAATTTAAAACAGAATTCATTTCAGGAGAAAGATATGAAAAGTCAATTTCCATCAGGTGTCTCTGGATTAAGGGGTCAGGGCCCCGACACGATGAGCAAAGCCTGCCGTCCAGCCCGCCCGACCTCGGCAGCCTTGGCCCCAGGACGTTGGCATTGAGCTAACGTGCCCATCCCCCAGCGCTCACAATACATGCATTTCAAATGACAAAAGGTTTAAAAACAGTATTTTTATATAATATTCTTCTTTAAAATAGGTTAAGGTTTAAATCGTCTGAAATCAGGCCTGTGTAATATACAAGTATAACCGGAGAACGTCTGCCGGCGGCGGGAGGATCCCCGCACGATCCCCGCGCGGCCGCGGGGGGGGGGGGGGGGGGGGGGGGGCGTTGGCACTGGGAGCAGGCGCGGCTTCCCCTCTGCTGGGGATCTGACGACGCAGCGGGAGGGGCGGGAGGCCGGCACTCTCGAGAAAGCCCACCAGGGTGTAAAACAACACAAACCAACCTCACAAGATGGGCAAGGGAGGGGCCCAGACCACGTGGTCCCCCCGCTGACATTGGCACAGAACTGGTCTCGCACCCACCGCGGCGCACAGCACCCGCCCCCCTCCCAGGGTTCCGGGGAGCACCAGGCTCTGGCTTTGGGGTGCTTGGCATACTGCTCCCTCTGGGAAAAGTGAATACTTTGGGTGCCTCAGGCCCGCGGCTCACGTCACCCTGAGAGCCCAATCCTGTTCCCTGGCGATCCAGGCCCCAGAGAAGCGCTAAGACATGGAGGTGCCCACCCAGCCAGGACCCTGCGTTCCCCGCTGCCAGCCCACAGCACACACCTCGCATACACACATGGCACAAGGGCCCTTTCGGTAGAGGCACCGAGGGACGACTGGCACAGAAATTGGGGGCCCTGCCCCCCCTGCCAATTCTGCCCCCAGAGAGGACCGATCACCAGGAACGCAGCCACCCCGCCCTCCAGGGACTCTGTGAGGGAGCCACAAGACTCGTCCTTTCTCCTCCGGAGCACAGAGGAAGCGGGCCAGGCACACAGGACCGGCGTCCGGGCTGGTGGTTGAGTTGTTTCTACCGTGTTTGAAGACGGCCCCAATAAGCAGCAGCCACACAGACCGCTAACGCGCCGCGACCAGATGTCCTGGGCGGGTCCAAGGCATCACCGGCGGTTCATCCCTGTTACTTTGTGCAAATCAAAACAACCAACCCACAGAAAAACACTGTAGTGCTTGCCCAGTCTACATCAGATGAAACAGCCACCTCATCCCACCCCCCCCCCCCCCCCAAAACAGCCCCCTGCTTGTTCCCACCCTCTGAGCCCCTCGGAAGAAGGGGGCTCAGGCAAGGCGGCCCCGGCTCTGGCTCAGTGCGTGGCCATGGCCGTGGCCAGGCCTGGAAACCACCAGGGGGCCGAGGCGCCAGCTACCGGCCTCCACGCGGCCTGGCCACCGCGGGCCCTCGATGGCTCTGGGCAAAGTGCGTGTGCTGCGTGCTCGCTTCCCGGGGTGGGGCTCGGGGCGGACCTGCAAGACGTGGGGGCAAGTGCTTGCTGCCGGAAGCCTCCGAGAACCCCCGCCAGGGGCGACTCCCCCGCTCCTGCTTCCAGGGGACAGACCTGAGAAGATTCTGAAAAAGTCCCCACCCCACTCGCACTGTTTCCAAACTGCTTTCAAAACAGAACACATCAAAAGTGACTCCCAGTCCGAGGGGGCCTCCTTCTGGCCTCCTGGATGCAGCAGGGTGCCCTCGGCCAGGGCCGGAGGGTACGTGACCCTCGGGGGCGTGCGGATGGCAGCCTGCAGGGCCCTGGGAGGGCCCCCCCGAGGTCTGCGGGGGCGGGGAGGGCTGAGAGCCAGGCGGTCTCCTTGACCCAAGAGTGGGCACACTGCGTTTTCCTTCCTCATCAAAAAAAAAAAAAAAAAAAAGGTTAGGCACTTCCCAGGGCGGGCAGCGGGGGGCGCCACCCACCCCCACTTCTTGGAGTCCAGGGTGTCAATAACTTAGGAAGAGAAAGAGAGAGAAGTCACAGTCCCCAGGCCTCCGCCGCCGCCGCCGCCGCCGCCGCGCCTGTGAGGGGAACGACCGAGAAACGAGGGGAGGGCAAGCCGGGGAGTCCGAGGCCGGCGGCTGGCTCTGTCCCCGCGTGACCGCCGGGAGGCCGCCGGCCCGGGGCCGCTCGTCTCCACTTGTCTCCATCCGTTCTTCTGTTTCCTTTTTTTTTCTTTTTTTCTTGTTTTATTTTTTTAGAAAAAAGCGAGCCCCGAGTCAAGGCCAAGAAAAGGCGGCCTTGCCGCTGACACAGGTGAGAAGGTGCACGAGGTGTAAGAAAGAAAGACGTACGTCCCCTGATAACTGTGAAATAAAAACCATTTGTTAAAAATATGAAAACGAAATCAACCGGTCTGCGGGCGGAGCCGGGACAGCCGGCCGGGCACGGCGCCCCAAGGAGGGGCCCGCCTGGGGCTCCCCCTCTTCCCTCGGGCGGCCGCGGCGAGGTCACACGAGGTTGTACTCCTTCAGGTTGAGCTGCAGGATGGTGTCCTTGACGGCCGCGAACACGAAGCGGATGTTCTCCGTGTCGGTGGCGCATGTGAAATGGGAGTAGATGATCTTGTCGCTGTCGGGGTTCAGGTCCACGAACATCTTCAGGATGAACTCCCGGGCGGCCTGGGCGTCCCGCTGCGGCCCTGGGGGAGGCGGAGGCGGGTGAGGCCCCGCCCCCGCCGCGCACGCGCACGCGCACATACAGAGGCACCGCCTCCTCCCTGCTCCTATGAGGGCCCCGCGTGGAGGCCACAGGCCCCGAGCTGCGGTCTCCCGAGGCGGCAGCTCCACCAGCGCCCACCGGCCTCCACGCAGGTCACCCCCCCCCCCCCCCCGGCGGCAGAGGGGCGGAGGAGGCCGGCTCACCGTCGAACTCCGGGAAGTAGTCCACCAGGTGGGAGTGCAGGATCTTGTCCTCCAGCAGGTCCTTCTTGTTGAGGAACAGGATGACCGAGGAGTTCTGGAACCAGGGGTAGGTGATGATGGTCCGGAACAGGGCTTTGCTCTCCTCCATGCGGTTCTGCCGGAAGGAGGGCGTGAGCGTGGGCGGGGCCCCGGCCGCAGGGAGGGGGGGGAAGCGGAGGAAGGTGCCTCACCTCGTTGTCCGACTCCACCAGCACTTGGTCGTACTCACTCAGGGCCACGAGGAACATGATGGACGTCACGTTCTCAAAGCAGTGGATCCACTTCCTCCGCTCCGACCGCTGCCCCCCCACGTCCACCATCCTGTGGGGACAGGAGCCCGGCGGGGCTCAGCACCCACGCCCGCAGACAGACATCTGCGAGGCCCGGGGGGGGGGGGGGGGGGCGCACCTGTCGGGGCCGGCAGAGCCCCTGCGGGACACGCTGCCCTGGCCGGGGGCACCGCGTCCGGGCACCTGCCCCTGAAGGAGTCCCAGGTCTGGGGAGCCCGGGGGCAACCCCTGGAGACCCATGCCCTCGTCTGCGCAGGGTGCACAGATGTCTGTGACACACGGGGAAGGGTCTCCATCTCCACAAGAGGACGGAGATAAACGCTCGCGCCAGAGGAGCCTCGGCATCACAAGGGGGCGGCTCAGAGAGCGAACTGTCTCTGCCAGCAGGTCTCCTGCCCAGCAGGACCAACACGCGGAAAGTAACAGTACTAACAACACGCTCACAAGCAGAAGGAGCAGCAGGGGGAGGAAACGCCAGGGACACCCCATCACGCAGGCCTGCCTGCAGGGGTTGGCCGCTGGCTACCCGGGAGTTGCCTGGCCCCAGCCCCGCCCCGAGAAGGCAGGGGTCCCCGCGAAGGCAGGGGTTCTGGCCGCGGCTGCAGGGAGGGACTGACACTCAGGGCTGTCGCCGGCCTGGCCCACGGGAGCAGGGCTTCCTGGCAGAGCGCTCCCCCCCCCCGGGAGACTCCAGAGAGCACAGGTGGATGGTGGATGTGCCAGGGTGACGCTGAACGGACGGGACAGTGGTGACAGGAGGGTGGGGACTGGCCGAGGGCCCTGTGTGAGGGCCAGTCCGTGGAGTGCCGTCAGGGCTGACGGCGTCTGGGGCCACGGCCTTACTGGAAAGCGAGGCCTCCCCAGTGTGGAGCGAGGTCTCCACGCAAGGCCCCCGTTTGGGACCAGGCCCATCTCCTCACACGCCGGGGCCGTCAGGCCATTACTCGGTGCCGTCCCAACCCCGCTGAGGGGCCAGACCCAACCTCAGCGCCAGGGCCCGGAGGCTGTCTCCACGAGTGCACGGCTGGAGGGGAGGGCCGCGGCTGGAGCGGAAGAACGCAGCTAACGAAGGGTGGGCTGGCTGGGGAACAGCAGTGGCAGAGGGTGGGGGCCCACGACAGAGCTCGGGCACCCCACAGAGAGGGGGCGACAGGGAGGGGCACCAGGGAAGTGGTGCCAAGAAGAGGGGACACACCCAGCTCAGGCTCGGGCAGGGGAGGGGGAGGACACAGCAGGCATAGGACACGCAGAGGTCAGCGTGAGGCCGCGAGGAGTCCCCGAAATGGGAGCTCGGGGGAACCCTCGTCAAGCCGCAGCCTGTGCTCTGGAGACCTCGGGTCTGAACTCTGAGGTCACAACCCCGCCGAGGATCTAATTAAAACAGAAAGCCGTCACCAGGAAAACGGGCTGTCGGACACACACAGGGCGGGTGCCCACAGCTTCTGAAGGTTCCGGGGACCCCAGAGGGCTTCCGACAGAGGCCCGGCAGGTAAGAGAGGGTGCGGACGGCAGGGAGGGGTGAAGGCCAAAGGGCCCCTCGGAACACAGCCAACAGAGCTGGCGCTTTGAGGCCCCAGAGCGGGGCGCCATGGCCGGGGACAGGGGCCACGGCTGACCGCCTCTCTGGGACCCCCGCCCAGGAGGCACCGGCCCCTTCCCCAGGGTGAGCCTGCACACAAGGAGCAGAGGGCGCCGTGCCGGGGGCGCTGGGCTGAACGTCCTCCAAACCAGCGCACCCAGAACCGGGCACGGGACCCGCCGTGGGAGCAGAGCCACTGCAGAGGCCACTGGTTAGGAGGAGATCACACTAGACAGGGCGGCCCTACTCCGATCACCGCTGTCTTTACAGGAGGAGGGACAGCTGGCCGCAGACACGTGGGGAGAGGCCGCGTGGCCACAGAGGCAGAGACGGGGTGGTGCGCCTACAAGCCAGGGGGTGCCAAGGATGGCCGGCGACCCCCGGCCGTGAGACGGGCCGGGACGGGAGCCGGGAGACGCACGGAACAGACCGTTCCGGCCTGGGAAGGAACCAGCCGTGCCCTCGCCTCAACCAGCTCTGCCTCCAGAGCCAGGACAGAAACAACGCGTGTGGTTTTAAACCGCCCATCTGTGCTCCTTTGTTACGGTGGCCCAGCAGACACGCACCTGCCCTCTGCCACTTAGCGACTCTCCACCAGCTGGGACCCCACGGAGAGGCCGGCCCAGGTCCTCAAGGACCTCAAGGCACCAGGTCTACTCTGGCCACACGACTCTGGCCCCAAGGGAGAACCGCCGCACCCCTTCTGCCAACGTGCCACGAGCCACAGTGGGCCCGAGAACCAGAGTCCAGGACCCTCCTGTCACCCAGCTCTGCGTGGGTCCCCAGGGCCGTCAGGAAGCCCGCACTGCCCTGAAGCGTATCCAGGTCTGGCGGGAACTCCAGATCACCCTCCCTCGTCTGCGGCCCCGTCACAGAGGGCCCCCCGGAAGACCCTCCCCTCCAGGCCGCCTCTGGCCAGCTCCGCCACCACCCGCACCACTACTGGGACACGGCTCACGTGGAAACTCGGTGGCCGCTGTATGAGCCTTCTCTCCCATCGGGGTAGGACGCTCCCTGGGAGCAGAGGCCGGGACCCAGTGAATCGCACTGTCTCCACAGCAGGTGCTTGGGCCCCTCCCTCCTGCAGTTCACAGAGCCCCAGGCGGCCCCAGGGCCACCACCCCCAGGGAACCAGGGCGCAGGTACCTGAAGATGATGTTCTCCAGGTCGAAAGGGTACTCGATGATGCCGGTGGTGGGCACTCGGACCCGCAGCACGTCCTGCTGGGTGGGCAGGTAGCCCGAGGTGGCAATGCGGTCCACGTCGGCCAGGTAGCTGTAACACGGCAGGGACGAGGCTGTTCGGGCCAGCGCGTGAGGGGTGGGGGGACGGCCGGGCCACCACGGTCCCCCCAGCAGCCCTCACTAGCAGGGGTGAAGCAGCCCCGCCCTGGGTCCCGTGGCCAGGGGAGCCGCACGACTCGAGCCGGCTCTGAGGGACCCTCTCCCAGGGGACTTTCCAAAACGAACCTTCTCGTTCTAGCACAGTAGCAGAGGCTCACAGAAAAGTGGCCGCAGCAGACGCTCGGGCACAGCCAGGCTGCCTACAGTGACCACGTCTCGCCAGCGTGGCCCGCGTGTCACGAGCAGCAGGCGCCCGACAACCCCGTCGCGGCCCTGGCTGGGACCCGCGGGGCGGGCGCCCTACTCACTACTTGGCGGAGTCCGAGAGCTGATACTCGCGTCTCCGGTCGTAGCACTCCTGGATGCCAGGGTCCTCCCACAGGGTCTTGATGGCGTGGACATACCGGTGCTCGAACGTCGTCACCTTCTCCACATCGACCTCACGGATCAGGAGCGCGTTGGCCTGCGAGCGTGGGTAGGGAGAGCCGTGGGCTCGCCGGGGGCCTGGCCACACGGGGCGCCCGACCGGGGCGGGCCGTCACCCGGTTAGGCGGGAGCACGCGTCAGGCAGGGGCAAGGGTGGGCGGCAGTGGCTGTGCCCGGGAACAAGGCAGTGCCTGCGGGGGGTGCCCGGCTGGGTCAGGGCCCTGCTCCGCGGGGCAGCAGGCGGGACCGGAGGAGACCGCACACACGCACAAGCAGATCCCGTAAAAGGGACCGAGGGCAAACGGGACGACAGAACGAACACCACTGCCCGCACAGGAACCGAGTCGGGGAGCCGCTGTCTGGCCTGCACCCCCCACCCCCACCCCCGGCCTGGCACACAGCAGGCTGGGGGTGGGGCTTGGGCCGAGGAACCTGCCAGCGAAGGGGGAGGGGCTGGAGCTGAGCTAATCACCGCGGCCAGTGGCTTCTTCACTCACAGCTACGACAGGAACCTGCACAGCGCCCCCGAACCCGCAGGGCGAGGGGAGCCGCTCCTGGGGAACCAGTCCCCGAGGGATGCCCCAGACGCGCGCGTGCACACACACACACGTATACACACGTGTGCACACACACAACAGTGAGGCAGGTGGCTCAGGAGACTCTCCATTCCTCCTCCAGCCCACCCCACGTGCCTGTCCTCAGGGTGGTCAGGCCCACACAACCGGCCACCAGCTGAGGGACCAGGGAGGACACACCCGGACAGAACTCAAAATGGGGAACGAGGGAGCCCTAGCCAGGGCGCCGAAGGCCAGCAGGCTCCTCCTGGACTCGAGGGCTGCCCCCACTTGTCCCCCCTCCAAATGATGCTCTCCGGTCCCCCGGCCGTGGCCTCCGGCCCTCACCTGCCTCTCGGTCAGGGGCCTGGAGAAGCAGGCACCGCCCCCGAAAACCCACTGACTGTGCACACGTGGAGATCGGGGACCGGTGATCTGCTTCTGTAAAAGCCCAGACAGGAGTGTTGTCACCTTTGTGGCCAGCTGTGTCTGCCACTGCGGCGAAAGCCACCGGGGACTCTAGGTAAATGAGTACGCGTGGTGAGTACCAATAAAACTGTTCACAGAAACAGGCCACAGCCGGTGGCCCCTGTTCTGGACGCTGATGGACACCTACGGTCCAAACACGGGACCCGCGGGACGCACGGTCGGGACGCTGGAGGGGGCCTCGGCTGTGCAGGTCACACTGACCCAGACCCAGAGGACAAGAGATTCCAGCAGGACCCGTACGCGCGGCTCACAGCCAGGACGGCAGGGACCCCCCAACAAGCCCACCATCAGGCCCTGCTGGGGGTCCCTGATCATCTGTGAACCAGGCGTAAAGGGAGGAAGGTGCCAATCGGAGACACATCAGCAATCTAGCTGATTGACCTTCTTAAGCCTCGAAGCGAATGGATTAATTTAAACCACCTCACGTTAGCCCAGGGCAGACTTCTGGGGTTGAACGAAACACTCCAAAAACAGATGTGCAAAAGCAAAGCCGAGGGAGGCCAGCAGCGCGAGCCCACTGGTGCGGGGCCGGCGGGGACGCTGCGGCGAGAGGAGGCTCGTAGCTCCGCCCAGGGGCAGACCCCGAGCTGCCCTGGGACCGCCCCCCATCTCCACTCCGGAGAACAGGCCCCCGAGAGCGGAGAACAGGTGTGCCAACGAAAACCTGCACGTGAACGTCTCAACAGCAGGATCCACAAGGGCCAAAACGTGGAAACGACCCAAGGGTCCATCAGGCGGTGAGTGGATTCACACAGTGTGTCCTCCACGCACGGGCACGTCCGCAGATGAACGTGTCCACCGCGCACGCGCACGTCCCTCGGCCGCGAGCAGGAGCGAGGCGCCCACCCCCGCCGCCCCACGGACGGGCCCCGAACACGCGACGCTCAGGGAGGGAACCGGCCACGAGAGGCCACGCGGGGTGGGAGTCCGCGTGTGTGGAACGTCCGGGACGGGCTCATCCACGGACGGGAAGGGGGCTCGTGGGGGCCTGGGGGAGGAAGGGGCAGGGGAGGTCACGGCTAAGGGGGACAGGGCTTCTTTCTGGGGGGAGGGAATGTTCCCCCATGGATGTGGGCACTGCACACTTAAGTGGAGGCCTGCACGGTGACTGAATTCTGTCCCAACTGCTGTTAGTGAAAAAAAAAAGGAACGTGGGTGGGCGGCACCTGGGTGGCTCCTCAGTTAAGCGTCTGACCGGCTCAGGTCATGATCTCCAGGTTCATGAGTTCAAGCCCCGCCTCGGGCTCGTTGCTGATGGCTCGGAGCCTGGAGCCTGCTTCGGGTTCTGTGTCTCCCTCCCTCTCTGCCCCTCCCCCGATCACGCTCGCTCGCTCTCTCTCTCTCTCTCTCAAAATAAATAAACATTAAAAAAAAAAAAAGAAAGAAAGAAAAGAAGAAGGAAGGAGGGGCGCCTGGGTGGCTGTCGGTTAGGCGTCCAACTCTTGATTTCGGCTCAGGTCACGATCTCACGGTTTGTGGGACAGAACCCCATGTCGGGCTCTGTGCTGACAGCGTGAAGCCTGCTTGAGATTCTCTCTCTCCCTCTCTGCCCGTCCCCCCCGCTCACAGGTGCGCTCCCTCGCTCGCTCTCCCTTTTAAAATAAATAAACTTTAAAAACAAGGAAGGGAAATGCCCCCTCCCTTGGGATCACCCAGAGCATCACATAGGGTGCTGAGGGGCCCGTCCCCGGCCGGCTTCCCTGCCGTAGGACGGGAGCGCTAAGGCCGGCCAGGACGGGCCCGCACAGGCTGCGAGCAGGCAGGCCCTGGCCGGGACCGGGGACGGGGGGACGGGGGCCGGGCCCCACGCCGCGTCCAGCCCGCCCGCTCCCGCCCGAGAGCCTCACCTTGTTCTGCTCGTACTTGTACAGGATCTTCAGGGTCTCCATGGCGCGGATCATGGCCTGCATGGCGGTGAAGATGTTCTGATACACGAGCTTGGTGAAGCCCCGCTTGTCCTCCTCCGAGTAGCCCGCCCCGTGGATGATGCGCATCTGCTTGATGAACGTGCTCTTCCCGCTCTCGCCCGTGCCTGCAGAGCAGGGCGCGTGAGGACAGGCCACAGCCGAGGCCGGGGGCCCACCCGGCAGAGGAGGGTCCCCAGGGGAGTCAGAGCCCAAGGGCCCAAGGGCCCAAGGGCCCAAGAGCTCGGCGCTCAGGGCGGGCGTGGGATACGCGCGGCCGGCACGCAGCCGGTCTGGGAGGCGCGTCCCCCGTCTTACCTCCCTCGTGTCCCCAAGCATACGACCCTGCCACACGATGGGAAACTGAGGCTGGGGGGCTGGCGCCTGCGGTGCGTCCGGCCCAGCCACCTGGCAGGGGTGACTGGCCTCCGTGAGCGCTTGCTGGGTACGCTGGGTCTGGTGCCCCAGGGAGGCACGGGGCCACGTCTCCGCCACATGCCGCCGCCCCTGGACTCTCAGGTGACAAGCTCCTCCTCCTCCAGGGCCCCCACGGCCGGCCGGCCCCCCAGACCTTCCCACGCCCACCGTGGACACCAAGCGTCACGTGGCGACATCTCCGTGGGCCCCCGACCAGGGGCCCCACCGAAGCCAGCCTTCCTTTGGGTCAAGAGTCGGGTATCCGCACAGAAGCCTGGACGCTCTAAGGACCGAATACGTCCCCACAAAGGTCCCCGAAAGCTCCTTCCCCCTTAGCCCTGAACTCACAAACCCACCCAGCGTCACGCCGCCTGCTGAGCGCTCCACGCTCGCCCGGAGCGACCACGGCACCAGGAGACCAAGCCCCGTGTCCCACGCCCACCCAGAAGCCACGCCAAACCCGGCGTCCGCTCCCTTCTCCGGCCCGCTGAGCTGGCACGCACAACATCAGCCACGGGGTCTCCCTTCTCCCCCGTAAGCATGAGCGGCCGCGGGGCTCACCGGGCTGCTCCGGGGCAGCACGCTGGCCCCCGCCTCAGCCTCCAGGATCCAAAGGATCGGAGAGCCAGCTGGAAAGGGGCTACATGGCCACTGCACCCTCATCCCGGCCCCGCGGAGCCCCGGACCGGCACGTTCTGATCTCGCCGCGGCACAACGCAGCCCGGGCTCCCCTCCTGCGTCGGCCTCGCACCCCCAGGTGGAGGGGGCACCCCACACTCAGGGCCCGCCACTGCAGAGGCCGTTAATGCCCACGGGCCTCCACGACGCCCCCTTCCCGAGGGGGAGACCGAGGCCCCGGCAGCGAGCGCGGGCCGGACTCCATGACTCACTTGCAGCCGACAGAGGACAGATGACGGCGCGTCCCTCCCGAGACTAGGTCCGCACCGCCCGGCACCACTGGCCGAGGGGAAGGGGGGGCGCCACACCGAGCACGCTCGAGCGGCGCTGGGCAGAGAGGCCACGGGGGGGACCGCAGCCGGACGCGGCCGACACGTGCTCTGCAACCCCATGAGGGACCCCGAACGAGGGCCACCCAGACCCCGGACCCCCAGAGACTGAGTCCCGGAGTGACGTGATCACACAGCAGAGACGACCTGTAACTTGTGAGAGCACGACGCCTGAAACCGCGGCCTGACGACCCTCCACGGGCACCCACTCGCAGACCGAGGCCCCAGACCCGCCCCACCCGCTGCTCAGGCTTATTTTCACCGCTCTGGGTCGGTCCACGCACCTCCCGTGCCGTGGCCCGTGAGGCGATCCGTGCTCCACAGAGCCCCGCGCCCTGGGGGTGGACAGCCCTCCCTGCACGCAGAGCCGTGGCCGCTGCCCGAGTCGGGGGCTCTCTCTGCAGGTGTCTGCGGCCGGCACCCTCCGCGGCCCAGGAGCTTCCGCAGGAGACCGGTCCGGCGGGCCCCGGGTGTCCACACTGTCCTGCGGCCGGGAGGCCCTGAGCCAGTATCTGAGTGACTGACCGCACTCGGGGAGACCCGAGCCCCTAACCAGACACCACGAAGCGGGGCCTCGGCTGCCTCTCTGGTTCTTTCACCAACTGCCTCGGATCCGCCGCGGAGTCAGTGAAACGACCTCGGGTCCCCTTGGGTCCGTCATCAGGTAACGTGGTTACCCACCCGCCCTCCTCCATCCACCCCCCTTCAAACAACTCGCCTCTGCTGTGAAAGGGACGGGAGGCCACCTGCTCGCCCTGACCGGCCCCCCGCCCCTCGGCGAGGGTCCCACACTGCTCCCCCTCACCACACACCGCGGGGAGGGGCGTGCGTGCTAGGAACGCAGCTTCTCCCGTGCCTTCCCCCTGGCCAGCGCCTGTCCCCCGGGCGCTGCTGACCCCAGGCCGACTCACTCTCTGGGGGGCGACCCGGGCACTGTGGGGGTCGCCGTGGGGGTCGGGCAGCATCCCCGGCCCCACCCCCTCGATGGCAGGAGCCCCCCAGGGTGACAACCACAGATTCCCCAGACACGGCCCAGTGACCTCCAGGGGGCAGGACCGCCCTGAGAAGCCCTACTTTTGACAAAAACGCTGCTACAGGAAAACTGCCCCGCTGGTCTGTTCTGGTCTGTTCGGGAGGCTCGCTCCCAGGAAACAGCTCACCAGGTACCCGCGTTACAGCCACAGCCCCCGACGCAGCCCCGCAGGTCAGCCCGACGTGCAGACACGGCACGTCACACGCCGAGGGCAGCACACGCAGGAACCTCGGGACGGGAGAGGCCAAGGCCACGGCTCCCACAAGAGGCGGGCGGGAGACCACGGGCGGGGCCTGTAGACCGCACCGTGTGTAGCCGAGGACCGACCTCACACCGGCTCCTTAAAAATGAAGGCAAGGGGCGCCCGGGGGCCCCGTCGGTTAAGCTTCCAAGCCTTCATTTCGGTTCAGGTCATAATCCCACAGTTCGTGAGCTCAGGCCCCGAGCTGGGCTCCACGACGGTGACGGTGGGGGGCCTGCTGGGGATTCTCTCTCTCCCCCTCTCCCTCTCTGCCCCTCCCCCACCCATGCGGGCGCTTGCACACACGCGTGCTCTCTCGCTCTCAAGATATATAAATAAGCTTATTTAAAACATTAAAAAATTGGGGGACGCCTGGGTGGCTCAATTGGTTAAGCGTCCGACTCTTGATTTCGGCTCAGGTCATGATCTCATGGCCGGGAGTTCAAGCCCCACATCAGGCTCTGCATTGACAACACGGAATCCGCTTACGATTCTCTAACGCTCTCTCTGCCCCTACACTGCTTGGGCACTCTCTCAAAATAAGTAAACTTGAAAAAAAATAAAAACAAAATTTGTAAAAAAAAAAAAAAAAAAAAAAAAATCAAAAAATTTTGTAATTAAAATTACAGAACAAAAATAAAAATGAAGGCAAAAGAGGGAAGCAGCCCCCCGTGGAGGCTCCGGGGGCCGTGCACACACGTCCACACACACGTGTGCACGCACGCACATGTACTCGAGGGCACACGAGTGCACACACCCGCACCCACCCACCCGCACCCACGGCTGTGTCAATCAGCACAACATACTGCTGTGAGCCCCGGAGGGGACAGGAGGCGAGGCAGGTGTGCCCGCGAAGAGGCCCTCGATGCGGAGCCAGAGCAGCCTTGCATCCGGCACGAAGCCGGGCTGAGGGAGGACGGGGGATGGCAGGGACACGCTCCGCAAAACCGAGATATAAGCAGGATGTCAAGGAGGCCGGAAACACACAATCAGCTCCCGGAGAGGTTGGGGGCCCCGGACAAGCTGCGTGGCCCTGCTGTCTAGTCTGGAAACGCCCCCCACACGGCAGCGTAGCCACAGCAAAGACCGAGGCTGTGGTCAAACTCCAGCAGAAGCGAAGTGCGCAAAGACAACGTGAGACGATGTGCCAACTAACCTAATGTGAGATAACGCGCTAACTGACCTGATTGCAGCAATCATTTTGTGGTACGTGAGCGCATCGAATCATCAAGTTACATACCTTAAACCTGCTCAGCATCGACATCGCTCATGTGTCAATAAAGCCGAGGGGAAGAAGGACGCAAAAGGGATCGGCATGGCCGACAGTCCCCATCTGCCTGGGAAACGGGGTAATCAGTGACCCTGCCCACGGCAGCCACGGAGAAAGGAGAGTATGGAGAGAAAGGCAGGTGTGGGCAGGTGAGGACCTCAGAGAAAAATGCCACGTATCGCGTGTGGCGTATACTCTGGGCCTACGTCAACGGAGCAGGAAGGTCCCCAGGAAGGCCCGGTGCCGCAGCACAGCAGGCGGGAGCCAGCAGGGCCCTCTGCCCTGGCACGGGCCAGGCCCACTGCCCAGGAGGCGCTGGGCCACCGCAGCGTCCGGGAGGGAGGGGAGGGAGGGCTGGACGCAGGGGACCCGGCTCCGTGCAAGACTGAGCTGGCCAAAGCAACCCAGGTTCGTTTTCCAGATGCCCCGTTTCTGGGGCCAACTGAGCCACTGCCATATCTGTCGTCACGTAGCGCCTGGAAGCTGGGACTGGGGCCTGTGACAGAATCCCTGGCCCCAGGAACTGCCACACACCTGACCCGATGTGCACCTGCCCACAAGCGTCTCGCAGGCCAGGCCTGCCTGGACCTCACGGCTGAGCCCATCTGGAACCAGCCGCTCACCCAGCCCCGCGCCGTGGTCGACGCCCCGCGCCGTGGTCGACGCCCCGCGTTCCACTCAGCCCTGTCCCCCTCACCTCCCACGGGGCTCTCTCCTGCCCGACCCACCGCCCCGCTCATTCTCCAGCCTCCGGTGCAACCTGGCTGGCCCACGCTCACACTCCCCCTGAAAGACATCTGGTTGCACGTGCCCTCCTGGCTCAAAACCTTCTGGCTGCCCACCAGGGAGGGAAGACCCCACCTCGTGCCCAAGCGTGTGACACACCCAAGACCAGGCCCCACTCCCCGACGCAGACTCGCCTACCGCGCCCCTCCTCGCCCCCAACCACGCAGGCACAGCTGCCCTGGACCCAGGAGCTCCAAAGTCGCTCGCTCCGGCAAAGACCGGTGTCTTCACTCCAGCACCCACGTGTGACTTCCTGGAACTTTCCTACAGCCACCGAGAAGCGGCATCGGCCCGGAGGCCCCCCATGGCCCCCACGGCCCCCACGGCCAGGCAGGTGGTTACAGCGGCCCAGCCGTGCTGCGGAGCGCACTCAGGGCCTAGTGGGAACCCCCGCGGACGCAGGGTGAGATGGGTGGCAGGGGTCCCTGCGGTGGGGTGCCCTGGGGCGGGTGATGAAATCACACCGCCTCCCTGGAAGGAACCGTGCCGGCACCAGGTCCTGGCTGGGGGCAGACCCCAAGTCCACGACCATGGGCCCCTGGCCTGCCTGCTGCTCATCATTTCAAGGAGACGTCTGTGGGCACTTGTGCCACCAGGGGACATAAGCCACCCCCAGCGCGACTGGAGCCTCCTTCGCAGAAACGCAATCTCAGGTCTTCCTAGAAGTGCCCTCGGCCCCCTGACGCTCCACCCCTTCTCGCTGCAGACGATGCCACCCCAGTTATTCATGCGGCGGGGGGGGGGGGATGGTGGGGGGAGGAGGGGGGGTCTGCCCAAAGCCGCCTGCCCCCAGCCCCCAGCCCCCGCCCCCCAGGCCAGCTCACGGAAGATGCTGCACAAGCTTTTTGTGAATGAACAGAACGAACTTGGCCCCCATCCAACGTGCTGGCTCCGCCAAGCATTCCCCGCGGGTCCTCCCCATCCCGGTGCCGGGCGGGGGGACTCGACTGGTTGTTAACTCAGGGACAGGAAGCCCCTGGGGGGCAGCCCAGCCTGGCGCCTGCCCCACAGGATCAGATGGGACGCAGCAGGACCGGGAGCCCGTGGACACCCCCCGGGTGTGCTCTGACGCATCCCTGGCAGGAGGGCCGCATCTGACCCACGCCCAGCTGAGACAAGCTGAAAGAAGAGGGAAGAGAGTGGAAGCCAGAGTCGGAGGAGATGCCGCTGTCCGCCCTCACTAGGGACCGAGCTCTGGGGGATGGGCAGGGGGCGGGGGGCAGGGAGGAAGGAAGTGTGAGCCCTAGCCCCAGACGGGCGGGAAAGGGACCCAATGCCGTCGGGGCCAAGGCCTAACAGGCAGGAAGGATGGGACCGCTGAACCCTGGACCCCAGGGGCAGGCCGCCACGGTTCCGGCTTGTGGGCAGTGAAGCCGGGAGCTCCTGGGACTGCGGGGAGACCACGCGAGAGCACCCCTGCGACCTGGGACTCCCGGATACCCCTGGGACCTCAAGCTGTGCCAGCAAGTCTGATATCAGAGACGGGACGCTGACCTTACCCGGGAGGACAGAGACACTGTAAAGTCCTTGAGCAGCTGAGGATGGCAGGTCAAGCCCGCTCATTCCTTCAGTGACACCACTGTCCCCACATCCCCTCTGGGGAGGCTCTGATACACTCTGGAGGGTCACACAGCCAGGGACCGTCGGACCTCCACAGACTGGGGCCATCTGGCCTCGGCGTTGGGGCGGAGCGCTCGTCGCTCGGGTGTGGGGCCCAGAGAGCGAGAAGACACCAGTGTGCACCTCGATGACGAGGGAGAGGAGGGAGGACACCCCGGGGCTGGGGCCGCGGGGCGCAGACGCCGGGCCGTGACGTCGGTTGTTCCTCCCAGCCTGACGGTGGGACAGCTGTCCCTGCTGATTTTGGTGGGCGTCCTTCACCCCACACGTGTCACTGTGCCCCCACTTTTGGCCCCGTGTGCCAAGTCCTACTGTAGCCCTTCCTGGGGCACCAAGGTAGTCAGGACCCTGTGAGCCCCCAGTCCTGCCCAGCCCCCCATCCAGCCCAGCTGGGGAAGAGGGACGGGGCCCGCACAGCTCACCGACACCTCCACGGAGGCTCGGAGGACAGGCCAGCTGGGCAGAGGTGGCGAGAGCCTCCCGTTTACGCTCCTGCCCCAAGGGACTCTGTGAGTGTTCTAACCTGACACCTCCTGTCCCTCTCAACACGATGCCCCGGGGCCAACACGAGGCCAGTTCCCAGGGGACCGGCCGGAGCTGCCCCTTCAGAGGAGTCTGCGAGTGCCCGGGGCACAGAGCGCCATCCAGCTGCCAGGGCTCAGGAAAGGTAAGGAGGAAAGGCAGTGAGACTGTGAGTCCCCGTGCTGCAGGACAGGGGGGCCCTGCTCAGTGGCAGAGGGAACTGCCAGCCAGGTGGACGGTGCGGTCGAACAGAAATGACAGAGACAGCGGCCCCCGTCTGTCCCTCCCCGTCACCCTCACTTCCGATTTCCAGAAGACAACGCCGAGACCGGGAGTCAGACAGAAAAGAAACCCCACCCCACACCTGCCGGCCGGGTGCTGAGGGGTGGGGACAGGTGCCTCCCAGGGACGTCGCAGCTGCTTTCATAGGGGACGTGGTGCAAAGTGCCCAGGAGGACGGGCAGCGACAGGATCAAAGGGCTCCCTCTGCCTGCCGAGCACCTGCTGTGTGCCAGGAGCCTCAGTGGCACCATCACACTTAATCCCGGGACAGTCATTCCCATCAGACGGAGGAGGAAACCGAGGGCGGGAGCCGTGGTCCCGCCCCAGAGCCAGCGCCCCCCCACTGCTCCGAGCCGGCTGCACAGGGCGCCCTCAAAGCAAGCCCCCCACACCCACCAGCAGGAGCCCCCGAGGAGGGTAACCGTGAGCTGTCCGCTGGGGTCCCCACCTGTTCACATCAGAGCAGAGGGCCACAGGTGAGACGGCATCGGGCCCACCTGAGCAGGGAGGCTCGGGTCCCCCAGGGCTGTGGTGGCAGCACCAAGTCACTCCCGTCCCACTTCCCTGGGGGATGTGAGTTCCCTTAGCAAATGGAAGTCACCGGCCACCATTCCTGAGACTGCAGGCCCTGCACCGGGGGCCGGGGTGGCGGAGCCCCGAAGGTGGGGAGCAGCAGCGGGAGCAAGGACGATACCGCACGGCGACTGAGTGGCCGTGAGATGGGACCCAGACACGGGCCGGACGCCCCACAGGGGACAGATACGGTGGCTGCCCCAGAAGACAGGCACCGGGACCGTGGGCACAGGAGCTATGAGCACCTGTGAGCGGCTGCACACCTGAGGGGCTGGGATGGCGGTTCTGTGAGCAGCCTGAGCCCACGGACCCCAGAGGCTGGCTGTCCTCGGCTCCCGGGCCGGCCTGCCCGCCGGGACAGCCGTACCCGCAGATGGGGCCCCTCCTCCCGAGGGCAGTGGGTCCGGCTCAGTCCACCCACTCAGTCCACCCGGCGTGGCCCGGAGCCCCAGACCAGACCCGCCCGCCCCGGCTGAACTTTGCACCGGGCACCATCTGGGACCGAGGGGGACAAACACACCTCCCCTCCCCCTCCCCGGGGTTCTGTAAGCGCCAAACGCCAGGCACCACGAGCGGCGATGCCCGTGGCCCGCTCCTGGGGCTGCACCGGGGAGGGCTCCACCACAAAAACATGAAAGTGAAACCTCTTGTGGTTAAATATCTGAGAAGAACACTTCCTTGTGTCCCACCGCAGCCCGGCCGGGCACGGCGCACGCGGGGAAGGAGCAGAGCCTGGAAAGGCCTCGATCTTCCGTCAGTGCATCTGTGCGACGGGAGCTCCGCGCCCGGGGCACACCTGGCGGCCCCGCGGGAAGGAGAGAGAGCCGCGTCCAGGCGCTGGCGTCCTCCCGCACGTGCAGGGAAACTGAGGGAGGGGGAGCTCTGAGGGCAGCGCTGGGCTCCCGCAGCACTAACACGGACTGTGCCCCAAGAAAGCACACCCTCTGGGCAGGAGAAACGAAATCTGAATTCAAGGGGCGTCAGGCACATCCTGGGGTGGGTCGCGGGCCCGCCGCAGCCCAGGGGCTCCCCGAGGTGCCTCCCGCTCTCCGGGGTCGCAGGGCGTGCAGCATGACCGCCCCGCCAGGAGCCGGTGGCCACGCTCCACACGGCGCCTCGAAGCCCCGGGAGGCGCGCCCTTCCCACCAGGGCCACCACACCCCATGCCAGATTCCGGGCCTTTCCACTGCCCTTTGGGGGCCGGCGCAGCCGACAGGAAGCCTGTGGAACTGACCGCCCTGCTTTATTTAGAAGTCCCAGAGCCGCGGAGGCTCAGCCGGGCCGTTCGCTGCCACCTCCAGTGACCGGGGTTCCCGTGAAGATCTCGATTTTCAAATACGCCCGCCCTAAGGAACAGACGAGGGGCACCCCCAAGTGACAGAAACACAACAGCAAAGGACCTGGCCAGAAGAGGTCACGGGAGGCAGAAGCCAGCCAGGCCTGCCCGGGACCCCTGTCCCTAGAGCTCCTAACGGGGTTTCAGCCCGCAGGCCACGGGGTCCTCCCGCGCACAATTCTGAGTTCTCAGGACCCAGATCCCGGGAGCTGGCCCCGCACAGCCGCGCCCTCTACTCCCGCTCCGGACCGGACAAAACGGTAACCAGAGCACGGCCTGACCAGCAGCACCCAGAGAGCTGAATGCGCGTGTCGCACACGTTCACACACACATGGCCTACCAAACACGCACGTGTGTATGCGGCTTTCTGGTGGACAAATGGAGTACTCGCTTCGAAAGCCCTCCCCAAACACCTGACGAGCCTACACCCCAGCTCCACAGCCCGCACTGGACCCCGTGTGCTGGCACGGAGAATGGCCTGGGGCGCGGGGGGGGGGGGGGGTCCCAATGGGGGCGACCCTGCCTCCAGGGCACCCCAGGCATTTGCTGCTGTGCTCTATGCCTCAGACCTTCACTTCGGACCTGCAAGCCCACCCCTTCGTTTTCCTATCTGCCCCCCATGCCTAGCACGTCACGGCCTCGGGGACAGGTGCATGACCCCCCACAGTGCAGGCTGGCAGGGGGCGGCTGGGTGCCTCTCTAGGGTCACGGGGCGGCAGAGGTGTGGGGCTGCAAACAGGCACCACCCCCGCCCACAGGCAGGCACCAGCACTTTCAGCAGGTGGCCCCGCTGGATCCCCCAATCCAGGGACACTGGAGACGCACACCAAGGCTGCAGAAGCGTGAGCTGCTGACCTGCCCCCTCGAACCCCACTCGGCCCAAAGCCTGCGTGCTCAGGACGGGTGGCAGGAGAAACTGAAGGCTCACACAGCCCCCAGGCAAAGGCCAACTGGTGGTACCGTTACGAGGCCGATAACTTCCGAAGCCCCCTCCCATGATAAAGTCTGTGTCACACTGCAAAAGCCAGCCAGAGCCATGCTGTCCCCCTAAAGACCCCTCGGCCCCACTGCAAGTCTCCCCCAAACTTGAAGATTACTCTCTGCCTATCTTTTCTGCAAGGATGGCCTATTTGGCAGTCTTCGGGTAAACCGGGACGTATGTTTGGAAAAACAACAAAAGGAGAGGTACTTCATCAAATGGGGGGCCCATGTGGGTTACCACAAGCAGGAAACGCAATGCATCCCCCTCAAGACCTGCCACCTCCCAAAGGGCCACCCACCACTCATTCACCTGCAGGCTCGGCTCCTCTAAACCCTCCGCCCCTCTCTGGGCGCACCTGCCTGGGCCAGCCGCCCGCTCCCACTCTGGGCCGTCCAGGCTACCCCTGAGGGCGAGTGAGCATTTCCAGCCCTCCCCATGGTGCAGGGCGCGGGGCTCGGGAGAGCAGGGCAGGGCCAGGGTTTCTGTTTTGTAAACGACCTTCCTGCCTTTGGCGGTGGTGCCCTGCGACAGCCCTCGCTAGGGTGACAGCACTTTGCCAACAGCCGGGCCCACTCGTCCCTACAACAGGTGTGCCTTGGGGCGATGGAGACTGGGACCCTGGCGACTGGGACAGGAATCTTCTGCAGGAGGAGGCCGACCTGGGAGAGCCCGCTCTCACCAAGACAGAAGGAAGGGGTTTGCGGAAGGGTGGTGAGCTGGCCGCTTCTAAGAATCTGGGATAGTTCCTGCAGTGCCCGCACCCTGGCCTCGGCCCGAAACAGAAACCCCGAGGGAACGGAAGGCTGTCTTCTCCCGGAAGGGATGTAAAACCGTTCAAAGAGGTTCTCCCCGCAGCGGGATTGGGGTGCTAGACGGGGGACAGACCCCCCGCACACAGGAACAGGGCTCCACCTGCTGGGAAGAACCGAGACAAGATCCCGGGAGGTGAGGGGCACAGCTAGCGGATGACAGCCCAGAGGTCCGCTGCTGAGCAGACGCTGGGGCAGCGGCCGGGTAGACTCGGTAAAGCAGGGACAGACGGCCAGCCCTGTGCCGGCAAGGGGCTCCTGCGGTGAGAAGTGGCACAGGGCTGACCCTCGAGGGTTCTGGGTCCCTTCCCAGGCAGTAGAGGCAGGGGCTGACCCCACAAGGCCCTGGACATCTGATGTGGACGGCAGAAGTAGGGGAGGATTCCCGAGGCCCGACGCGGACAGCACAGGCACGGCTGACCCCACAGGGGCTGGGACTTGCCGTGCACAGCACCGGGCAGGGACGGCCCTGGAGGAGGCTGGGGCCTGATCTGGACAGCACAGGCAAGGCTGACCACGCAGGGGCTGGGACTTGCCGTGGACAGCACCGGCAAGGCCGGCCCCGGAGGAGGCTGGGCCGTGCTGCGGACAGCACGGGCAGGGACGGGGGCCCGCCGCGGACGGCACGGGCCGCGGGCAGCACGGCGGGGGCGGCCCCACCCGGCCGGCGCGGACGCCCGCTGGCCAGCGGGACCCCGGCAGGCCCGGCCCCACTCACCGAGCAGCAGCAGCTTGAGCTCGCGCCGGGCGTCGCGCTTGTCCCGCCGCAGCTGCTTCTCGATCTCGGCGTTGATCCGCTTGGACTCCTTCACCTCATCGCTCAGGCAACACGCCATCATGGACTCCAGAGTCATCGTCCCGGCCCCGGCCGCCCGCCGGCCGCCCCCGCCGC